>NW_026864029.1:0-110893 GCF_026571515.1 Ruditapes philippinarum
CGTAGAAAATATGTAGAAAATAATATCTATAAATTTTATCCTTTTTTTTGAAATGCATCTTTATAAATGCCAAAAATTGAATCAAAATATTCAAAGGTAAAATCGAGGTTAACACCTTAGAAGGAGAAACAACGTCAAAAAAATTAGTAAAATTGCATATTAAAAGAATCACTAGCCCCTGCAATAAATCATTGAATGATAAAGAACAGGGTGTACCCGTGCCCTATCTATTTAACATGTTACACATTTTGTTTGAAACCTTTATACCAGGGAATACTACTCAATGCCCAGCAAACGTCCAATCTGCATCAATGAAAGATAATTCAGTACTTGGACAATATAAATCCAGTTGTTATGAGCTGATACCAAATTATCGAGTAAGCTGGTCACATGGAGAACAGGTGTGTGTACAGCGTGGCGGTCACCTTGCATATATCATTGATGCAGACGAGCAAGGATTTGTGCATTATTTCTTAAGTCGCTATTCTTCTAGGCATGCGGTCTGGATTGGTCTTCATGACACAAAAATAGAAAACCATTTCGAATGGACGTCAGGTATGATAAATTTAGAAACGTGGTGAGTGAATCTCTGTATCGTTAAGTCACGATTTATCGACCTGTGAGTAGAAGATATACGTTTAAGATCAGCGATAAAAGTAAAGATATATCCTATGTAATTGTGGAGCCTTTGTTTTGGGAGGTTTGTACTGGATAAACATACCTACTGTTATGATATATCCATCACAATTTATCTGGCCAGTCAATAGAAGATAGGAGTTTAAGATCAGTAATTAAAGTAGAGATTAACTAGGCCATGTAATACATGTAGTGGAGCTTTTTTGTCGCCGCCTATTCTTGTTGACCTTGTTTATCATATTTTGCGCTGGGTAACCTGAAATGGGCTGACTTGATACGTGTTAGTACTGTTGCCCCATAACATTCGCACGTCACATAATACAATGTAGATGTAAGTGCACTGTAAAATACTTACCTGGACACCCTTTGAAGAAGGTGTAGAGACATACCACATACTTTTCGACGATCAAATCTAAAATATTGAATCTTTTATATAGGCATACGTATGACAGCAAACATTAATTATGAGATGATGCAATAACAAACAATAGCTATACATGTGTACTTCATTACAGGAAGCAGTGTTAGTTACACAAATTGGGTCCCTGATCATTTGAATAATTTTGGCGCACATGGTTACGAAGATTGTGTTGCATTTGTACCGTATAAAGATGGCAAATGGGATGACATTCACTGTGGGGAAAGCATCAAGCTCATCGACCATGACCTCGGAGAAGTTCATCCTGTAATTTGTCAATATGGTATGTCATTTGAAAGATAATTGGATTTCGATTCATAAAATGATTTTGTAGTATTGTTTTTGAACGTGGCTCTGTGCAATAAATTAATCAAAAGTAAAAAAAAATAATACTTAGTTTAGTAATTTAGGGTTTTGCTGTACTGACACAATTTGTTGTGCATACAGTATTCATCAGTTCTTTTCCCTCTTAAGTATGCAATATATACTTTAAAAATGAGAAATTGTATAAGATGCCGAATCTGAATCAATCGCATTGTTTGTCGCTCTTGCTCCGTACCAATCTGGCGAAAGGCTAAGAAGGAGAGTCAGTAAAGATTTCATGAGATTGAATATGATAATAATACTAACCTCAGCAAAGCACATTTTAAAGGTGTACATTCATTGAAACGAAGTAACATCGACATACATAAGCCTTTAGTTGGTTTTGATTTATATATATCATATTTCGTTTAACATTTTTTTTGTCTTTGTAATATCTGATTAAATGTGATTTTAAATCTATTGCAGACTTGCCGATAGTTCAACAAGCTCTTGGGTAAAATAGACTCAGAAAGAAACAATATGTTATCTAGCGACATGTTAATAAAAATTGTGCTACTTGCAATGTTGTCTTTGTTTCTATTTTTCCACGTCAATTTGCTGTATTGGTATTTAAACTTATATGATATTTTAAGCGTCTATCTAAATATGATATTTTAAGCGTACATCGTTTGAAATATCATAATGATAAAAAAATAATTCTCGTTATCACATTTGCAATATCAACATAAAACAAAAATCGGTTAACAAATCGCAACCCAGTACAGAGTAGGAGCATACAAAACCCGAACTGACAACGTCAAATAGTATGTCAATAACATAGGAAATAATGAATCATAAAATATTTTAACTCAGATAACAAAAGATAAAATACCTAAAAAGGCAAAAAAATGACCGGAATACGAACTATATTATTTTTTTGATAGTTTCAAGACGTGTCAGACAGATTCATTTCCAATGGGATAATGCCGATATGCTCATACAAGTCTAAAACCGTTCTACGACATTTACGAGTATTTATCTGCAGCTTTACTTAATCTGCAAAATGCAATTATCCATAAAAATTATTTGTTTATGTATCATCGCGTCTGGGGAACAGTTTCGGAAAAGAGTGATAGTTTGTTTACTTAACCATATCCCTGTAACTTTTGATATGATATATATTCTTCTTTATACTATTGCACAGTACATTTTTATCAGAATTTCTAATATATGTGGCCAACTGGTTTAAGAAACAAAATTCTTCCAGAGATCGTCTCTGAATAAGGACAAGTTCAAATTTAAAGGCCTTTAACGCCCTGTTTTGTGTGCTAACGCCTTTATAGTTTGATCTCGATAATGAAAAAAAGTTTTTGCATCTGTCTCCGATTACTGAAGCTTACAACTCGAAATTTGATATAGGTAACTAATTCTCTATAAGATGAGCAGAGATCCCGTACAAAGTTTATAACGTTTGTGTTTTAGCCATGCAAGGGAACTGGTCATTTATACGCGCATGACGACAGATGATAACCACGTCAATGAACGCTTTTGTAGGCCCGTAACCCCCATAGTTGGGCCCCTTTGTTGTTGGTACATTGACAGAAGAAGAGTAATGTTGCAAAATTATTGAAGAACATTTACAATTTTATGCTAGTGCAGTGGGTCAAAAAAACTTTATAAGTCATAAAAATCTACCATTTGTTATATTCGTACTCACATTTTATATGTATCAGAATATTTTTGTGTGTACAACAAATTTCACGTTATCTTAGCATTTTTGTTCTGCTTACAAAGGGACATCATTTTTAATTTTCTCAGATTAAAGATGCTATTTTCTGGCAAGTAAAAATCATAAAACGGTGTTCCATGACTTTGTATATACGCAAGTGTATAAGAAAATTATTGGTATTGTTTTATAATAACTTTGATTCTGTTGTTGGAAAGACTTAAGTTGCATAAGATAATGGAATAGAACAAGTACATAGCACATGTATACACGTTAATATTTTTAAAAAAGATCCTGGCTGGATCGTAAATAAAATGTATTCTCCAGTGAAAGAGCCATGTTAAGATAACCTAGGGAATATATATATGTCAAATACGTGTAAGTCATGTCTTATTTTGATCTTATCTATCATTTATCCATCATTGAGTTATTTTAATTTACGTCTATGTTTCAACAAAAAATTGATAAGGCTAGTTTGAACCTGTAGTATTTCAAAATTCACGACATTGTATGCACATTTTCCTATTTATATTGACTTGGACTAACCATTATGATTTTCAAATATTTTGTTTATATGTCTTTGATTGGTGCATACGTTAGGGCGGACTTTGATTGTTTATGTAATTACAATGTGGAAAAAAGTGTCCTCGCATCGGTAAGTGGACATTTTTAAATGTTTTTCAATAATTGACAATATGAATTAATATGCCATTTACGTGTACTTTATATGTTTATAGATGGATGAGTAGTCGGTAAGTAAGCCACAGAACGACAGTGTCAATAACGCGCTGAAAACAAACAACGTACAATTTGACTTTCTAATTAGGACAACGAAGACGTGGTCAATATATGATTAAAAATAACGAGTTCAAATAGTCCCAATATGGAACAACAGAAACAATAAAAATAACACATAAGAAGCGCTATTTGAATAATAAGTGAAATTTACGGCGGCATACTAAACGACACATTTATCGCCGTACAAAAGAAATTCAGTAGTACCAACGACTAAAATATCATGTACATATTTTCTTCCTCACTTTAGACTTATTATACAATACGTTTCGGAAATTTAAATATTTTTCCTTATATGTAGGCCTCAGAACAAAGCCAACCAATTGGCTACTTGTACGAGTTTGACTGTAAACCAACTTTAAGCAAGTCTTTAGCACCAGCCGAGTGGACAGTGATTGCCTATGAACACCAGGTATATGAATTTTTAAATTTGTTTCTGATCTTTACAACGCGTATTATGTATAATGCACCATTAATTATGCATTGCTATTCTATAGCTATGTCATATAAAAAGTCATCAGCATATAGTCATTGTTAATATTGTAGGCTCATTTTGACTGAGCCTGTTAATGGACGGCAGAGGAAGGTACAAGCTACCGTTCATGTCTACTAGAAATCGCTTAGACATTACTCAAAATCGAATTATAAAAGATATGTTTATTTTGGATCAAAACACATTTGCAGATGTGTACATACGTTATTGATCATGGAACATTGCACACGAAATGCATTGAATGTGATGTGCTTTGGCCAAAAGCGATAAAACAATGGGCAGAATTCTGGAAGGAATTTTAAATGGAAAGTTTGATATATCAGAATGACAAATTTAAGTTCATGTACTCTACTTTGTATCTTAAGGATAGAACAGGAAAACATTACTAGTATCACATAAGCCATTTCATTTAGATTTACTTCAACACATTCTCTTGTTTATAAACACCTTAGTCATATATTTTTTTCAGACAGGCTTTGTTAAAACAGATGACCATACAAAAGTCCAAGTTTGCCCAGGCGAAGTATCTCCGGATGACAGATGTAAATTTTATCAAATGCTAATTTATACTTTCAAATTTTAACCCCACAGTATACTTTATACAAATAACGTTTTGACTTCCTGATTGTAATGTACATTATTACACACATTGAATACTTTGTGATAAATGAATATTTCACAATCATGCATATTTGGATCATAAAACTAATAATTTAGAAAATTTAAAAGAAAATTTGACATTATCGATAGAAGACATAAGATAATAAATTGTAGTATGTAAATAACTTTGTTGTCATATTGTTTCTGGTCCTTCGGGATCATTGATTCTTGCACGCTAGCAATGTGGCTTGAGAGACGTTACACCTTTTCATTATCTTTTATAAACAGGCTTTACAAAACTGAGTCTGTATTTTTCATAAAATATTGTTGTTTTCACTGCTTCAGAAAGATCACCCCTTTGCCATTTTTGTAATGTTATACATATCATATTTATTAATTAGTGACGACATTGTCTGCTCCCAATGTACAAACATCAACCTCACCAAGTGTACATTCAACTACAACCTATGTACAGACTTCCATGTCCACAAAGGTATCGACATCAACGGCGGCAGTTATGTCAACAACAACGACAGCAGTAAAGTCAACAACACATTTAGCAACAACTTCAGAGACAGCAGTGATGCTTACGACAACATCACCTAATCCCACAACTACTGTAGCATCTATTACAGTAACAACTGACAACGGAAATACAACAGGTTCATATACATAAATTTATTCCGCATCGAATATGACAGAATTGACGTTCACGTGGCCAAAATTGAGAATCACATAACATTAAGAAATATTTATTAAAGTACGGTCATAATTTCTTTAAATGATGTTATCATCTTCTGTAACTAGTACGGTTTTCTATAATTCTCTAATGAATTTCAATCAAAACGACTTCAGTTGAGGTGAATTAGGCGAGAACTAATATATGCAATTAACAATATTAATACAATATGTAGAAAAAAATACTAACATTGTCTGTATTTTGGACACATTTATGCTTAAATGATTTTTCATGAGTTTAATTCCATAACTGTGTTAAGGTCAACTGTGTTAGGGTCAGTGTATGAAACATTTTCAGATTTTGCGATTGTTTGATATTTCACCTAAGAGAATATGTCGTATAATTGTGTATTTAAAAAAGTTTGAATTGCTAACTTATTTTATTTAAAACAACAATGTTTCACAATCTTTCAAAATGCCAATTATTATTTGGGTTTATACTCAGGAGGGGAATTAGGCTGTCCAATGATAGTTCAACAAAGCGCTGCTCAGGAAAGTGGAACATTATTTATCAACAAGAATGACCAAAAATGTTATGAAATGGTTACAACTGTTCACAGCTGGGAGTATGCTGAGAGAGATTGTAAAAGTAAAGGCGGACATTTAGCAACAATTGGTGACGCCTTAGACGAGGAAATTGTGTATAAATATGTAAAAGCATATGGGCATCCCACATGGATCGGCTTACATGATATGAATAAAGAGGAAACTTTCGAATGGGCTTCAGGTACCACCTAAGTATCCTTTTATTAACCCTTTCCCCCATGAGCATATTGTAAAAAAAGGCCGTTTTCTCTTAAAAACCTCCTGTTACAAGTTCAAACTGCTATGAAACTATGAAAAATGCTTCAATACTAATCAAACTTGGCACAAATTTGACTGGACCATTGCCTTTGTAACGATATGCTCAGTCTTAAATTTCCTGTTACCATGGCAACGAGGGGACATCTCAAAATTGCCAAAAATCACTATTTTGCCTCGATTTTTTCCATCAAAATTTATTTCAAAGTGCTGCAACTTCTCAAAGGATTGAGATAGAGTCAAAGGCTTTTCAGCGTTGGTTACACGTTACATTTTGATCGACCTGGGGTCATTTTTAGCCTCTCACAAGTCCAAAATTTTCTTGGCGATGAGGGGGACTCCGCCCCCCTTCAAACCCCCCCCCTAACAGAAGGAGGCACACCCCCCTTCTGCCAACCCCCTGATGTATCTTTTGGATGGGGGTGGGGGGCGGCGCCGAAAAAGTGCTCTTTTTTAGCAACATTTCTCAAACTTAAACATGTGATTGGGGCCCAAATAGGACATTTTTTTCACTATTTGAGGTCTAAAAAAAGGGGGGAGGGTAGAAAGTGCGTTGTTTCGCGTATATATGAGGTAAAGGGTTAAATCATTTGGAATGATGCTATTGCTTGAGCAATACATTTAAAGTAAATTTTCTTATTTTCGTTTCTTTAAAATATGTTGATGTGGCTCTCAATATTTTAATATGAATATTTATATCAGAAATAACAGTCTTTTGTTCTAACATTTAATTACCTGCTACACAAATATATGAAATATTGGGTCATGCATCTAATACTTGCAAATACTTCAACGATATATAATTATTTCTAGGCTGATACTAAGTGCCATCAACGTAATTATCTATTGGATTACATACCTTCTATTTTAGACCAATACACTTAAAGCATCAATAAATATTTTGAATGAGTACATGAATAAAGATATATCATTATGATGGGCGTTGTTGGTTATTATCTACGAGCTTGGTAACTTTGTTTCATATCTATTCATGTTTTGAGTAATCGCTATCAACTTACTGTATATACATTACAGGAGAACCTGTTGCTTATCTTAATTGGCACGCTGGCAGGAAAGATATATTTTTTCATAATATAGAAGACTGTGTTGCCATGGGACCACTAACGGGTACCTGGGAGGATATGGACTGTCTAGATAGATATGCATATATTTGCGAATATGGTGAGTAATGCAGTGTTATCAAAATTGTTTTATTTAATGCTTTTAAAAATAATTTATATTTACATTTTCCCCAAACAAAGCATTTTATAGAATTATATTAGATTGTTTAACCAATTACAAATACCATGGAATTTTGTTCATTTAGAAATGATTGAGGTAATGGTTTGAACAGAAAATGATAATAATAATAATAATGATAATAATAATAATAACAATAATAACGATAATAATAATAGTATAGGATGATGCAAAAACAAGTAGTGTGATAGTCTATTTAAATGCCTTTATATTATAGACGAAGTTTATGGCGCCAATTATGTAGTGATAACCCCTCCTACAGGATCCTATACAGACGGTTTGTTTTATGTTGATATATAGATTTTTCTTTCAGCGTTTATATGTCTGTTGATGGACGTCATTTGCTAAATAGAGAGAAATAAGAATCCCTAAAGAAAGCCCAACACGGCAGTCTAATATCCACAACCCAACCACCAGAACACCGATTTAACATTAAACAAAACATTTCCACATATAGATATATTTTATTAGCTAAATTAATATAAGATTAAAAAAGTTACAGTTTCACTACTAAATACCTTTAAATGATTCAATATGCAAGGAAAAATCAACAGCTACGTACGTAATTGTTTTACGTCTGTACTCCTTTCAAGGCAATACGAATATGTGTTCTGCAAGCGTACAATCGGCTGCCCTCCGTGACAGTGCAGCTCTTGGCCAATATGGAAGAAGTTGCTACGAATTGATATTACACACAAAGGTTAGATGGGAGCATGGTGAAAGTATGTGTAAAAGCCGCGGCGGTCATTTGGCACATATATATAGCGCAGACGAGCAAGGTTTTGTCCAGTATTTCATGAATCGTCACTCACCTCAACATGCTGTTTGGATTGGCCTGCATGATACAAGTGTTGAGGGACAGTTTGAGTGGACAACAGGTTAACCTGTTATTGTCAATTATATGCATGTTCGTTTCATTCCTGCAGATTACATGTGAAATTTTAGGTTTCTTACACTAATTATTTACATCAAATACTTATATGTAATATATTTATCATTATAAGTCATATGGGAAATTAACCTAAAGATTTAAAAGGTTAAAGGATTTTATCATATTCTGTTTTATTAATATCAAGTTAAATTTAATCTTTGGTGTGTAGGAAATGCTGTTAATTATACCAACTGGATTCCTGGACATGAAGCAAATTTTGAAAGCTCCAAGACGGAAGACTGTGTTACATTCATCCCTTACAAAAACGGACAATGGGACGACATACCATGCGGTTATAATTTTATTTTTGGAGACAGCGGAGAAACTCATCCTTTCCTCTGCCAGTTTGGTATGTTTCAATTTTAACAGCTTTACATTACTTGCTATAAACATTTTCAATATCCCGATTAAAGTGATAACTGAAAGGTTTTCGTCCAATGTTATGTTACTTCATTTGCGACTAAAATGAAGCCAAAGAACGTGCCTGTAGGTTAAGGTTCATCATTAACCCTTTCACTGCCATAGAGACGGCTTATGCCGTCCCTGCTATTTTCGGCGTATTTGCCATATGGACGGCTATAGCCGTTTCTATAATAATAAAAGTAATAATAATAAAATGATAATAATAATAATAAAAATAATAATAAATATAAAGAAAATCATACCATCGACAAAATGATTAATATTATACTTACAGATTTGGAAACATATATAATTATTATAATACTAATAACAAATAATAATAATTATATTAATTAATAATATAGTAATTTCTAAGAAAACCCTCTGGCAAATAGGTGATCAATAAAACAATAAACCTCTGGCAGCGAAAGGGTTCTATTGGTATTCAAATAGTAAACAAAATATATTATCATTATTAAAATAATCATGATGCCAAAATATGTTTTATCAATTTCATGAAAACTTATAAATTGAAATATCTTTGTCTTAACATCTTTATAACGATAGCTTGTATGAAATATTGTTAGATAAAATTTGGTTCCTTGACAAAAAGAAATGTATGTTGTTAAAATCTAGAGATATCAGGTTGTTTTTGATCTTTTAATTTTGTCATTCTTTTTCAGACATCGATTCTTCTCAAATAGTTGTTGGATAATATTAAGTATAACATTTGCAGAACTTAAAACTTGTACAGATTTTTTTTATAGAAATATAAAGTTTGTCTCATTGACTTGAGTTTGTTTTCATTTGAGTCTTTTTGAAATTAAAAACATTTTAGTACCCACAGTGTTCATATTTGTACCGCATGTTAATGGAAAAATAAAAATATCATATGGCGCTTAGTTGTGTTTATATTAATTATTTACCTGCATTTGGGAAAATGTGAAACTATATGAAAGGCAAAACGCAGACAAAATTTCAAATGCACAATGGAATATATTTTATACTTTCACTCACAATAATTGCCAGATATACCGGTATATTCATTATAGTACATCAAATAGTAGCTACAAACATTACATTGTTTTATGTAAAAACGCACAGTGTATAACAAGTCTACTTCCTGTTATCGCATGAAAGATTCAAGTTGAAATATATAAGTTACCACGACAGGTACTGAAACAGTGATAGGAAGTAAAATGTGCTTGTAATTGCAAGACACGGTGCACATTGAGTTTAATAAACTTGCAAGACATGATGCAGTGATTTTTTTAGCTCTTGTGATTATATCAAACATTTTACACTTAATATGTGAATGATAAGACCTTGATTTTATTTATTTAATGATATAATCTTTTTAAGTGTAAAATGATAAAATCAGATTTGTCCGACACATATATTTCACTATATATCTTTATGAATAACATACAACACGAAATAATAGCAATATTGCAAATATTTTCAAAATATACATACACTGAAAACTATTTAAGATATTATACATATACATGTATTGTCATGATGTAGTCAGCGTTGCTATTAATACTTTTAAAAATATACTTTCAACATATTTTCGTGTGATACATTTAGAATAAGTCACTTATATTTGTATTTCTTAGCACAAATATTAAAAGTTTTCCTTGCTTATTTAACTTATAGAACAATAAAGATCTATATATTTTGCTTAGGTCATAATATGCAACACCCTTTCTATCAAGAAGTACAGTTTGATATGACATACAGCTATATTATATTCACGTTAAGCTTCATAACGTGCTTGATATGTTATCTGTTCTGTGAGGCAATGCAGTGACACACTTGCTTACTTCAACATAAATGTTAACTGCTTCTTTTAATCTTTACTATACCTACCTTTCTAGACTGTTGCCTTATTCAAATATATATTTCATAGCATTATTTAACTTAAAACCACACTCGTTTGCTCAGGAAGAACAGTTCCACCCGGAGTTTCCCATTAACTTTTTCACGAAGCTGCACAGCATGCTTACGTTCGCCGGTCCAGCAGATGATGTAGATTTTACTGCAATATACACAATATATAGTTATAATATCTAATGCTAGTACTTTGTATGGCAGGAATTGCTACCTCCGTTATAATTTGTACTAGTTGTAAAATCAATTATAAGTTTTCTTCGTTTACATAAAAAATTAGAGAAAATTATTACGCTAACTTGTAAGAATTTGCCGGAGCAAATCAGTACTGTTAGTCGATGAATTTTAAAATTTACACCTTTTTTAACATTTTACTGTGCAGTTATTTATAAATATAACACATAACTATTCATTTCGTAATTTAACACGCAGCTTGTCATAATCTCTGACGAACTGGCTAAAGCCTTGTGTGAATAAGCATTAAAATAGCTTCCAGTCACATCAGCCTAAATCGCGAATGTGAGAAAGGAGGCTTCTCTGACAAGACTATTATTACAAGTGAAGAAAAAACTCCAGAAAACCGTATATAAAGACCTGTTTATCCATGCAGATCAGTCGAAATTGAACGCCTTGAATTCAATATTTTACGAGCAATGGTGAATGCAGTGAATAAAGGAAGTCTTCATACTAGCTGAGTATTTAGTGCTAATAGAAATTTTTCTAGCTATGATGAGTCACTAACTCAGGATAATAATACCTATCAATAGTGATGTTCCGATTGTCGCATGTCGTCGATAATCAGTTACTGTTATGTAAAGCGACAATAATCGATTCACAAAAATTTGTTCCGCGACGTCGTCGAAAATGTTTAAAGTATCAAAGGGAATTAATTCTGACGGTAATTTCCTTTTAGGAACACCTTACCGATCGCAAAGAAAATATCTCAGAGACAATTTGGAGTTGAACAGGACCAATACGTGATGTAAACAATAGTTATACAATGTGATGTCAATGTTATTATTTGACATCCATTGGAAAATAAAAGCTTTTTCGTAAAATTATGACTATATAAGGTTTAAACTGTGTTGAAAAGTGCTAATTGAAGTTCACGTTACTGAATATAATAAAGTGCCTTGGGAAGAAATGTTTCTTTCTTATTTCTTTTTAACGCGACTTTATTCGAAAAGTTATCGATTATGTCCCATCCGATTGAACCGATGATCGATTGGGACAAATACCATCCGATTTCCATCACTACCTATCAAACAGGCACCCACACTCAGAATAACAGTACCAATCAAGCAGGCAATAATCAATTACCTTCGAATAGTGCTTCACAGGGCAACGCGGGTTCTATTTATAGAGGTCAGGGGAACTGGGGTCAGCAAGATCGTGGGAAAAGTAACAGAGGACAAGGACATGGAGGTCAAATGGGTCAAGGTCAAGGATATGGAGGGCAAGGACGAGGAGGAAGAAGAAAGGTTACTTCCGGTTTCTGGAATTTTAATGGGTGGAGTACCGTTAAAGACAGTGACAATTTTATTTTAAGAAGTGAATGTGTTCAGTTTTTAAATGTTGACATTTTAGGCATTGCTGAGACTCATTTGTGTAATAATGATATTATTGAATTACCAGGGTTTGTTTGGTTTGGTAATAATCGTAAATCTTTACATATAAATGCAAGGTCGAGCGTTGGAGTTTTAATTAAAATGGAACTGTTTGATTTTTATGATAAAGAAATTATTTATAGCAGTTTTGAAGGCATATTATAGTTAAAATTTTCTGATGAATTTTCAGGGTTAAAATCTTATACATGCGTACGCTATCTGCCACCTTATAACTCTTCTAAACAAATTGATGTTAGTTATTGTTATGATACCCTATTATCTAGTATATATGTATATCAAAATGATTGTCTATTATATATTTGTGGAGATTTTAATAGTCGTATGGTGACAATTGTGATTTTATTATTTGGGCTGACGATTTGCCAGACAGAGATATTGTTGATGTTTTTTTTTTTGTAACGCTTATTGTGACAAGTTATTAGATTTCCTGATAGATAGTAACATGTGTTTATTGAATGTTCGAAATTTATATAAAGGATGATTTTACATCAATATCTACTAAAGGATGTGCAGTTGTTGATTATTGTAAAGTTGCACATGATAGTTTGAACCATTTTAAAAATTTCACAGTTATTAGAAGTACTGAAATTATTTCAAACATTCAAGTAAATAATGGCTTTATGCCTGTATCCATACCAGACCACTCTATATTAACATGGATGGTTGAATTTGATAATTATAGTGAAAAGTTTTACAACCTGTATGTGAAGCAGTTAGTTTTGATAAGTTTGATTTAAAAAGTTTACAAGATAATTTTTAAACACTCATGATGTAATTTCGTCACTTCATGATACAGTTTCTAAACTTGAATAAAGTTAACAGAGTCAGAGTTATATTTAAGATGCTTATTCTAGCCTTTGAAATATTTTAAAGAATGAGATGTATGACAAATTATCTTCTAAATGTATTAAAATTGATTTTGGTATCTCTAACAAGAACAGAAATGTTAGTAAACCCTGGTGGAACAGCAACCTATCTCGCCTATGCTTTTCAAAAAGTAGATTTTAAATGTGTGTGCAACTATAACATAGATAAAGGGGTCTTTCAAACGGTATGTATTGTTTGTTTTTCGGCCGTAGGCTGTTTGAATCCGCTGCGACATTCGTTAGACTAAAAGCTTTTTGCCATCCTTTTGCCGGTTCTTTCCGATATAAAAAAGTTTTCTATGCCATTATTAAGCACTGATAATAGTTCTGCATGATAAGAACACTTTTAACTAATCGAGTATTACAAAAAGACATTTGTAAAATCTAGAAACAAATGGATCGATTTTTTAGTTGAACATTTTCAAATTTGCTCAATGGACCGTTGATATATATAAGGATTATACTCGGCGTTTTTTATGACCAATAAAGCAC
This sequence comes from Ruditapes philippinarum, assembly GCF_026571515.1. Taxonomy (NCBI): domain Eukaryota; kingdom Metazoa; phylum Mollusca; class Bivalvia; order Venerida; family Veneridae; genus Ruditapes; species Ruditapes philippinarum. The sequence continues at coordinate 13,983 of NW_026864029.1, forward strand.
CGACATGACCGTGAGCAAGAAAAAAACACGTAAGCTGAGCGCTTTCAGAAACTTTAATGTAGTCCTCGTCTTCCCGATGCTGTGGCAGACTGGTGTTTTCTTTGTACCATGACTGGTATATAGTACCTGGTATATTCAAAGTTTTTTTTTTTAATTACAGACATCAGAGAATGGCAAGGCTATTGGGTATCTTTATAAATTAGACTGTAAACCCATTGTTACCGAAACAAGTCTACCATCCGGTTGGTCAACTGTTGCATTTGAACATCAGGTAAACAACAAAAATCTTTTTGGACAAACTATATCCTTCTTCTTACGAGTTGCAACCTTTTTTTCACCTTGCCCATGATTTTCTTGTGTGTTAAGATAATATGCTTACACAAACAATAGTAGCAATTTTTCAGTATGATAAATTAAAAAGGTGTTTTCCTAGCAACTCATTCTCTCCCTACATTTATATTTTAAATAAATGCAGTGTATCTTTATATCTTAAGTATAAATTAAAGACTTATAAAATCATCGGGCCGGTGCTATAATTGTACACATATAAGATTGGTATTTTTAATTGACTATGCACATGTCACAGTAATAAGAAATTTGCCTGCCTGCCTTCTGCTACCTACCTACCTGTTTGCCTGCATGCATCCATGCCTATACCTACCTACCCTACTCCACCCTACCCGTCCTCTTGCTTTTGCTCTTGCTATATATCTAGCATATGTTTTCCTTCTATTTTTATTCCATACGAATTTGCAGATGCATATCACTTGATTCATGATTTATATTATTTCGTTCTTTGTAATGTGTGCTTTATTTCGGTAATTAGAATGATATTGTGTTAATAAACAGCATAAAGTTGTCAGTTTGATATTATACATCAGTTAAACAGGCATTTTCATAGCATGTATATATACGAATATATTTTAAAAATATATTGATAAAATAATTGAATTGTCATCTTTTACATTTTTTTCAGATTCTGTTTAAGCGCAAAATATTTTCATATGTTTCAAAATGCCTGATGATTCGATGATATTATAAGCCGTTGTATTGTAGTATCAGTTATGAATGGCCACCAACACGGATTCATTAAGACGACACTTACAATTATTGTATCCAGATTAGAAACTGAACGCTTTCTAAATAAGATGCTTTGGCAATCTTTCAAGTTTTAAATATATAAAAGAAAAAAAGCCAACAATCCCCACAAAAAAGAAACACCCCACACTAAAAAAAAAAAAAAAAAAAAAAAAAAAACAACAAAAAAAAAAAAAAAAAAAAAAAAAAAAAAAAAAAAAAACGGGAAAGGTGTAAGCTTATTTTGTGAGGAAAAAACAAAACTTAAAATTATAAGAACGATTCCTTTCATCGTGTGTCCTACAACAATGTTAGCCGATGTAACAACTAATAAGTGCTCAAAGTCGTAAAGCATGTCAATTCTCCAACCCACTTATCAACTTTTTGCCACCGATACTTATTTGAGCAGCGTCATGACAAAACCAACAAAGTGCGTTTGCGACCAGCATTGATCCAGACCAGCCTGCGCATCCGCGCAGTCTGATCAGGATCCATGCTGTTCGCTTTCAGTTACTTTCCTTGTAATACAGTTTGTATGGTCTGTATCCATGCTGAGCGCACACGCACTATGTTGGATTTGTCATGACGCGGCTTATTTCTAATTGCAAGCATACACAATGTGTATGAACATTCAATATTATTTTGTTTCAGAAAGGATATGTTCTAAGGGATCCTCAGACAAAAATAGAAGTGTGTCAAGAGGAAGTTGTCTACAGACATATGTAAATATTTATATTTAAAACATTAACTTAAAGAAAGTATTTGCAAAATATTTACAATGATCAAATATAGAACAAATTGGCATTTATATAAAACATAAACGTCAACGTAATATCCTTTTTTCATAATTCATGATTAAGTATTTCATATACGATAACAAACTGTAATCTTCATCACGTGCACGTCTTCATATCTGTATAGGATTCAAAGTTAACTATGATTCGATAACAATAACATTTAACAAACTATTTTGGTGATGCATATGTGCAGTTAATTTGTGTACCAAATGATGCATCATTCAAAACCTATAATTGCCATTCAGTGAAATTAGCATCACGACTTTGGACATAATATGCATTTATACTTTGTCGAACAAACAACAAATATGGAATATGGACAGGCTTTCAATGATGCTATAAGTTTTGAACGACGTGCCATCTTTTTCCATTTATTCACATTCATATGCAGTACATCGATGTTGTCACATAGTCACATAATGATTTGTATTATTTAAACAATTACTGGTAAATCACTCAAGTTCGTTGGCCTGAAATTTGTGGATCTGTCACAAAGGACATTTCCTTGGGTTCTTAAATTCGCAGATTGTCTTTTTTCGAACAAAATTGAAATGCAAAATAATGTTACAGTAAACGAAATGAAATTCCGTTCAACTTGGATCTTGATTTCGTGAATCATTTGACCTGTCCACGAAAACCACGAAAAAAACCTCCACGAATAATACTGATTTTGAAGTAATTGGTAATGATTTTACATCGTATCATGATAATAAACATTAGAAATATCCATTTGTATGGTCTTTACCATGTTATCAGATGATTAGACCTCTTTTTTGTACACAAGTGTCATCGACTAACAGTACAGATGTAACGACATCCACTACACAGCTCCCAACAACACCACAACCAACAACAACAACAACACGGCCAACAACGACAACAACAAAATTGACTACAACAACAAAACCGACTACACCAGGTATATAGTAGTATTACCAGTAGAAAGAAAACAAAACAATTTTCAAAATACAGAAACCGAAACCCTTAAGAATACGCCAAACGGCAAAAATGAAATGATTGCGTCTGTCCTTTGGCGGCAGTAATTAGTGGAAACTACCTTCCAGGTCCCTACCACCGGCTTTATTTATTTATTTATTTATTGTTTCGCTCATTGTGTTCTCGTTTAGGCCACACACATTCTTTTTTCTTGAAAGTCAGATGCCGCTTTTCATGGAATTGCACGAAAGTTTCACATTGAAGACGCCAGGATAACGACCGCATTAACATATCTGCAGATGTGTCTTTATTCCAAATTTCACCATTGTCATGTTTACATGTTGAATACTACTAAGTCTGTACGGTGATAAGCGGCGTGAACGGTAGCATTCATTTATTTTTAGTTTTTTTATTATTACTATTTTATTGCTTTGTGCCGTGGCCAAGTGGTTAAGGTCGTTGAATTCAAACCACTTGTCCCTCATCGCTGTGGGTTCGAATCCCGACAGGGACTTTGGATTCTTTCATGTAAGGAAGCTAGCCAGCTAGCTTACGGAACGTCAGTGATTCTACTCAGGTGCCCGTTCGTGCCTGAAATAATGCACGGAAGGGCACCTGAGGTCTTCCTCAACCAGTAAAGCTGGAACGTCGCGATATGACATATACTGTGTCGATGTGACGTAAAACCCAGAAACAAACAAACAATTGCTTTGTGCTTTTGAATGTTAAGCCGGATGTTTTCAAAATTAATGTTAATTGAACTTAGGAAATTGATTTTCTGTACCGTAATGCTTTACAATGGTTGTTATTTATTTTTCTGTATATCCAATAGCCCCAGTTTATGTGTGTCCATCATCTATCCAAAAAGCGCATCACAGGAAAATACCATGCTTTTCATAAATAACAAATTAAAAATGTGTTACGAAATGATGATACAGCCAGAAACATGGGCAAGTGCGGACAATGCTTGTAAAGTTAAAGGTGGTCATCTCGTCACTATATCAAGCGCCACGGACGAGCAAGAAGTATATCAATACGTCCGTTCATATGGACATGAAACATGGATTGGTTTGAATGATGTGAAGACAGAAGAGAAATTTATGTGGACATCTGGTACGTACGTACTCGTGGTTTTAATCTTTATCATTTAACATATATATAGTGTTAAAACAGTATTGCTTTTTGAAAGAATATGAGTATATTGTATAAGTCTATACATTGCATTCTAGCATATCAATTAACCTGCTGAAAACGATATATATCCAACACAAATTAACAATGCTTTATAGTGTGTGGGCTTTAAAACTTTTCTCATTCTAAATATTGTTAAAATACGTGAAGTGGTGGATAAGATATTTTCAAATTTAAGATAACTTGGATGTCCGTAACCTATCACCTATCTTCTTCTAACGCAGTCATTGCAATAAAAAACATCATGAAACAAGCCAGTTCTTACCCCTTTTGGTACCTATTTGGGTGCCGTTGCTTTATGATATTATTGTGGCTGCTTTTCGTAAAGGTTGTTTATCTATATTTTCATGTTTTATGCTTTTTATTTGTATGAAATGTGTAAGGGAGATGTAATGACTATTTTCATTTCCCTTCATTACTCATTTTATTTGTTACAATAATTGGGAATACTACAGGTTTGAAGAAATTGTATATTGGCGCTTATAAAGGTATAAATGAATAAGCTGTGGATGCTTTTATTGATTTCAATGATAATTATTTCTGAATGAGAATCATTAAAGATATAATAAACAAAACCTATACATAACTCCTTATTCGGTATTTCAAAAATTATATGTTTTATAATTATTTTTTATAGGTAAACCTGTTGTGTATTTAAATTGGTACCCAGGCCGGAAGAGTCCTCTTTCTCATGATATAGAGGACTGCGTCGCATTGGGTCCGAATACTGGGACATGGGAGGATATGGATTGTTCACTGAGACATGCGTATGTCTGTGAATATAGTAAGTGTATTCATATTTCCATATAGCTGATTTGAAGATATTTATTTACCCAAAACAAATGAATACAGGTTGCGCTACCCTAAATTTTGGTGCGCTACTTTAACGGCTCGGTACCTATTCATTTACATAAAACCTTTTTAAGGGTAAAGGGGAAGTTTATCTTTATCCGTCTTTCCCTATTTGGAGAGTTCTAGCTTATGATATGTTAAAATATAACGGAATCGATAAAAATTTCTTGAAATGGGAAATAAAAATAAATATAAACGACAAAAATAAATACGAACCTACCTGTTAATTAAGGGAACACAACATGATTACTCTGAAAATGTACTACTTGTGCAATATATATCCAGTAAGTTTGAACATGACAATCACCATTATAATGCCCTCTCCATGCTTGTTACAGAAGCAGTGATTGGGAACGCCAACGACACTAATTGGCAGATGATAACAACATCACAGTCGTCAATATACTCAGATGGTACGGTCATATCTCCACATATCTATCCAATATAATAACTGTAATGTTGAAATATATTCCTTTCAAGAACGTTTAGACCTATAACTTCATACCAATTTACAATTGGCCGTTTCAAACGTAGAAAATATGTAGAAAATAATATCTATTAAATTTTATCTGTTTATTGTAATGCATTTTTATACCTTTATAGAAAATAAACGCCAACAATTGAATCAAAATATTAAAATGTTAAATCGAGATCAACGCCTTGAAAGACGGAATAACGTCCAAAAGATAGCACAATTACATAATAAAATAATGTTTACTAGCCCATGTAATATACCACTGAATAATAAAGGACAGGGCTTACCCGTACCCGATCTATTTAACATGTTACACATTTTGTTTGAAACCTTTATACCAGGGAATACTACTCAATGCCCAGCAAACGTCCAATCTGCATCAATGAAAGATAATACAGTACTTGGACAATATAAATCCAGTTGTTATGAGCTGATACCAAATATTCGAGTAAGCTGGTCACATGGAGAACAGGTGTGTGTACAGCGGGGAGGTCACCTTGCATATATCATTGATGCAGACGAGCAAGGCTTTGTGCATCATTTCTTAAGTCGCTATTCCTCAAGACATGCGGTCTGGATTGGTCTTCATGACACAAAAATAGAAAACCATTTCGAATGGACGTCAGGTATGATAAATTTAGAAACGTGGTGAGTGAATCTCTGTATTGTTAAGACACGATTTATCGACCTGTGAGTAGCAGATATACATGATCATAAAAGTAAAGATATATACTATGTAATTGTGGAGCCTTTGTTTTGGGAGGCTTGCACTGGATAAGCATACCTACTGTTATGATCGATAAATCACAATTTATCTGACCTGTGATATTCGAATAGAAGATAGACGTTTAAGATCAGTGATTGAAGTAGAGATTTACTATGCTATGCAATACATGTAGTTGAGCCTTTTTGTCGCCGCCTTTACTTGTTGATCTTGTTTATCATATTTTGCGGTGGGTAACCTTAAATGTGTTTACTTGATACGTGTTGTTACTGTTGCCCCATAACATTCGCACGTCACATAATACAATGTAGATGTAAGTGCACTGTAAAATATTTACCTGGACACCCTTTGAATAAGGCATTGAGACATTCAACGTACTTTTCGACCATCACATCTAAAATATTGAATCTTTTATATAGGCATACGTATGACAGCAAACATTAATTATGAGATGATGCAATAACAAACTATAACTATACTTCATAACAGGAAGCAGTGTTAGTTACACAAATTGGGTCCCTGATCATTTGAATAATTTTGGCGCACATGGTTACGAAGATTGTGTTGCATTTGTACCGTATAAAGATGGCAAATGGGATGACATTCACTGTGGGGAAAGCATCAAGCTCATCGACCATGACCTCGGAGAAGTTCATCCTGTAATTTGTCAATATGGTATGTCATTTGAAAGATAATTGGATTTCGATTCATAAAATGATTTTGTAGTATTGTTTTTGAACGTGGCTCTGTGCAATAAATTAATCAAAAGTAAACAAAAATACTTAGTTTAGTAATTTAGGGTTTTGCTGTACTGACACAATTTGTTGTACATACAGTGTTCATCAGTTCTTTTCCCTTTCAAGTATGCAATTTCTGCTTTAAAAATGAGTATAAGATGCCGAATCTGATTCAATCGCATGAAAAGCAGATTGTCGCTTTTGCTCCGTACCAACTTGGCGAAAGGCTAGGGAAAAAGGGGTTTGTAAGGGGTATGATTTTATAATGGATATGATAAAAATACACCTGTTAAAAAGCCGCCAACAAACGAAAAATTTTCCCCCGTTTAAGAAACGCAAACAATTTTAAAGGTTTTCTTGAAAGATTAAAAGTTCGAAATCGACAAACCTTGGTTTTTTGGTTTTTAATTATTTATCATATTTCGTTAACATTTAATTTTTCTTCGTAAAAATTGATTAATGATTTTTAAAAATTTTGCGATTGCCGAAAATTCAAAAAGCTCTTGGGTAAAATAGGCTCAGAAGGAAACAATATGTCATCTAGCGACATGTTAATAAAATCATTGTCCTACTTGCAATGTTGTCTTTGTTTCTATGTTTTCCACGTCAATTTGTTGTATTGGTATTTCAACTAAATATGATGTTTTAAGCGTCGAACAAAATATGACATTTTAAGCGTACATCGATTGAAATATCATAATGATATAACGATTATATCAGTTCTTCTGTATCACAATTGCAAATAATCTTTTACTGTTTAAAGCATGTGCCATCAACACAAAACAAAAATAGGTTCACAAATTGCGACTCAGTACAGATTAGGAGCATACAAACCCCGAAACTTCACAGTTGACTGACAACGTCAAACAATACGTCAATAACATAGGCAAATAAGGAATCATAAAATATTTTAACTCAAATACATGTACCTAAAATGACTAAAAATAACCGGAATACGTACTATGTTTGATAGTTTCAAGACTTGTAAGACAGATTCATTTCCAATGGGATAATGCCGATATGTGCATACAGTTCTAAAACCGTTCTACGACATTACGAGTTAACTTTATTTGCCAAATGCAATTATCAATAAAAACTATTTGTTTATGTAGCATCGTGTCGCAAAAGAGTGATAGTTTGTTTACTTGTTCCATATCCCTGTAACTTTTGATATGATATAATTATATTCTTCTTTATACTATTGCACAGTAAAATATTTATAAAAATTCCTTATATATGTGGCCAACTGGTTCAGGAACAAAATTCTTCCAGAGATCGTCTCTGAACAAGAACAAGTTCAAATATAAAGGCCTTTAACGCCCTGTTTTGTGTGCTATCGCCTTTGTAGCTTGATTTAGACGACATGTATACTGCATGTATAAACCTATGCTGTTGTTTAATATTTGCAATTCAGCGATTGTGGAAGCATTCAATACGATAAATCAAAATATAAGAAGGCGGCTTACAACTGACGAGATGAATAAAGGGGTGAGTATATTCCGGACAGTCATGTTTCAGATTCAGGTTGCCAGTATATTGAATGTTTCCCACCATTTTGTTCAACGAATAATGATTCGATTCCAAATCGAAGAAATTGTAGCACAATTACACGACGGTTAACGTTCTATGTGTATAACGCAGGCATAAGACAGATATATTGTGCTTAACGCCAATTGCAATTGTTTCCAGAACGCTATTTCGTTAAGAGACAGCTTGCAGAATTAAAATAATGTACCGGAACTACCCAGAAATTATTATATAGATGGCATTATGCTGGTATGAATGTCGCACGACTTACCATTTGTTTTCCTTTGACGGATAACCACGTCAGTGAACTTTTTTGTAGGCCCGTAACCCAAAAAGTTGGGCCCCTTTGTTGTTGGTACATTGACAGAAGAAGAGTAATGTTGCAAAATTATTGAAGAACATTTACAATTTCATGCTTGTGCAGTGGGAAAAAACCTTTATCAGTCATAAAAATCTACCATTTGTTATATTCGTACTCACATTTTATATGTATCAGAATATTTTTGTGTACAACAAATTTCACGTTTTTGCAGCGAATAAAATTGTAGAAAATTGTAGTTGAACCTGATTTTTATCTTCGCATTTTTGTTCTGCTGACAAAGGGACATCATTCTATTTTTCTCAGATTAAAGATTAAACTATTTTCTGGTCAGTAAAAATCATAAAACGGTGTTCCATGACTTTGTATATACGTAAGTGTATAAGAAAAGTATTGGTGTTGTTTTATAATAACTTTGATTCTGTTGTTGGAAAGACTTAAGTTGTATAAGGTAGTGGAATAATACGAGTACATAGCACATGTATACAGGTTAATATTTTAAAAAAAAGATCCTGGTTGGATCGTAAATAAAATGTATTCTCAGTGAAAGAGCCATATTAAGATAACTTAGGGAATATATATGTGTCAAATACGTGTAAGTCATGTCTTATTTTGATCTTATCTATAATTTATCCATCATTGAGTTATTTTCATTTACGTTTATGTTTCAACAAAAATAGATAAGGCCAGTTTAAACCTGTAAAATTTCAAAATTCACGACATTGTATGCACATTTTCCTATTTTTATGTCAACTAGTAATATTTTACATTCATAACTGTTTTAAAGTGACTTTGAGTAACCATAATGATTTTAATTATTTTTATTTATCTGTCTTTGATAAGTGCATACGTTAGGGCGGATTTTGATTGTTTATGTAATTACAATGTGGAAAAAAGTGTCCTGGCATCGGTAAGTATACAATTTTTTATGTTTTTCAACAATATGAATATGCCATTACGTGTACTTCATATGTTTATAGATGGATGAGTAGTTGTCAAGTAAGCCACAGAACGACTGTGCCAATAACGCGCATGTAAACAAACGTACAAATTGACTTTCTACTTAGGACAATGAAGACGTGGTCAATATATGATTGAAAATAACGAGTTCAAACAGTTCCAATAGAGAACAACAGAAACATTTAAAAGAACACATTTGAAGCACAATTTTAATAATAAATAATATTAGTAGTAACAACAACTAAAATATCATGTACATAATTATTTTCTTCCTCACATTAGACTTATTATACAATAGGTTTCGAAAACTTAAATAATTTTTCTTATATGTAGGCCTCAGAACAAAGCCAACCAATTGGCTACATGTACGAGTTTGACTGTAAACCAACTTTAAGCAAGTCTTTAGCACCGGCAGAGTGGACAGTGATTGCATATGAACACCAGGTATGTGCATTTGTTTTTGACCTTTACAACGCGTATTATGTAAAATTCACCTGTAATTATGCATTGTTATTTTATAGCTTTGTGATATGAAAGGTCAACATCATATAGTCATTCTTAATAATTCAGGCCCGTTTTGACATTCAAAATCGCAATTTAACAGATATGTTTATTTTGGATCAAAACACATTTGCAAATGTGAACATACGTCGATGATCTTTAAAACCTTGCACATGAGATGCAGCGTACGAGGGGAAGTATGAAAATATCCGGACTTTTGACTCGTCCTCGAAAACCATTCAACATTTAAAAAAAACATTTCTTCCCTCTTTCAAAATATTCTCCACCTACGTCTACGCACTTTTGCCATCTTCGTGGGAGCTTTTGTACTCCCGCTGTGAACCATGACGTAAACCTATGTTTTAGGTTCTGTGTAACAGCAGATATCAAAGCCGCCCTGGTCTAATATTTCTTTCCCCCAGTTCTGGAAACAAATAAAAGTAACAGGGGGCTAGGTCTGGGCTATAAGGAGGGTGAGATTGCCAATTGCCATTTGTAAGAGTTGGTAACCTCCACTGTAGCTGCTGCGGTATGGGAGGGTGTTATCGTGAAGGGTGACATTTTTCTGGGGACGCATTTGCTTCAGCTTTTCTCTGAGATTTTTCAGAATTACTTCAGAATAGTACTTGGCGGTGACAGTTTGACCTTTTGGCATGAAATGAGTAAGTATCATTCCTCGTGAATCCAAGAAGGCAACAAGCATGACTTTGCCAGCCGAAGGAGACAGCTTAAACTTTTTAGGAGGTTGGGAACCAGCTCGTTTCCACTGCTTTGACTGAGCTTTTGTCTCAGGTTCGGAATAATGAACCCACATCTCATCTCCAGTGATAATGCGGTTCAAAAACTTATCTCCTTCACGATTAAAACGACTTAAATGTTCTTTTGCATTGGTTACTCTGGTTGCCTTTTGATCGAAACACCTATCATATATCACAGGGCAAAATACTGTGTATACACAACTTTCTTTGAAAATAAACTGACCACGTTATTGTATAATAAAAGTATATATAATGTGTGTATATAGCTGCACGTGGAAAGAGAGGAGCATGAAAAGTCTAGATATTTTCTGACCGTCCCTCGTATGTCTTATGCTTTGGCCAAAAGCTTTAAAACAATTGGCAGAATTCTTAAAGAAATGTTAGATTGGAAATTTGATACATCAAAATGACAGATTTAAGTACATTACTTTTTTATTTTAAAGACAATACAGCAAGACATTACTAGTATCGCATAAGCCATTTTATTTAGATTTACTTCTACACATACTCTTGTTTATAAACACTTTAGTCATATATTTTTCAGACAGGCTTTGTTAAAACAGATGACAATACAAAAGTCCAAGTTTGCCCAGGCGAAGTATCTCTGGATGACAGATGTAAATTTCATCAAATGCTTATTTATACTTTCAAATTTTAACAACACAGAATACTGTATACCAATAACGTTTTGACTTCCTGATTGTAATGTACATTATTACACACATTGAATACTTTGTGATAAATAAATATTTCACAATCATGCAAATTTTTATCATAAAACTAATAATTTGGAAAATTTAAAAGAAAATTTGACATTGTTGATAGAAGACATAAGATTATAAATTGTAGTATGTAAATAACTTTGTTGTCATATTGTTTCTGGTCCTTCGGGATCATTGATTCTTGCACGCTAGCAATGTCGCTTGAGAGACGTTACACTTTTTCATTATCTTTTATAAACAGGCTTTACCAAACTGAGTCTGTATTTTTCATAAAATTTTGTTGTTTTCACTGCTTCAGAAAGATCACCCCTTTGCCATTTTTGTAATGTTATATATATCATATTTATTAATTAGTGACGACATTGTCTGCTCCCAATGTACAAACATCAACCTCACCAAGTGTAGAATCAACGACAACCTATGTACAAACTTCAATGTCAACACAGGAATCGACATCAACGGCGGCAGTTATGTCAACAACAACGACAACAGTAAAGTCAACAACACATTTAGCAACAACTTCAGAGACAGCAGTGATGCTTACGACAACATCACCTAATCCCACAACTACTGTAGCATCTATTACAGTAACAACTGACAACGGAAATACAACAGGTTCATATACATAAATTTATTCCGCATCGAATTTGAAAGAATTGACGTTCATGTGGCCAAAATTTAGAATCACATACAGTCATCAATTCTTAAAACTAATACGGGTTTCTATAATTCCCTAAGGTATTTCGAGCAAAACGACTTATGTTGAGGTGAATAGGCGAGAACTTATATATACAATTAACAATTATATTAATACAATATGTACAATAAAATACTAACAGTGTCTGTATTTTGGACACATTTATTCTAAAATGATTTTTCATGAGTTTAATTCCATAACTATGTTAAGGTCAGTGTATAAATCATTTTGAGATTTGGCGATTGTTTGATAATTTACCTAAGAGAACATCTCGTATGATTGTGTGTTTTAAAAAAATTTAATTGCTAACTTATTTTACAAGTATTTAAAACAACAATATTTCACACTCTTTCAAAATGCGAATGACTATTTGGGTTTACACTCAGGATCAACATTAGGCTGTCCAATGATTGTTCAACAAAGCGCTGCTCAGGAGAGTGGAACATTGTTTATCAACAAGAAGGACCAAAAATGTTATGAAATGGTTACAACTGTTCACAGCTGGGAGTATGCTGAGAGAGATTGTAAAAGTAAAGGTGGACATTTAGCAACAATTGGTGACGCCTTAGATGAGGAAATTGTGTATAAATATGTAAAAGCCTATGGGCATCCCACATGGATCGGCTTACATGACATGAATAAAGAGGAAACTTTCGAATGGGCTTCGGGTACCATCTAAGCATCCTTTCATTAAATCATTTCGAATGTTGATATTGCTTGAGTAATACATTTAAAGTAAATATACTTAATTTTGGTTGCTTTGATATGGTTCTTGATATTTTAATATGAATATTTATATGAGAAATAAAAGTCTTTTGTTCTAACATTTAATTACCTGCTACACAAATATGTCGCGTCATGCATCTAACACATGCAAATACTACAACAATAAACAATTCTGTCGCGGCTGATACTAAATGATACTAAATGAGTCAACGTAATTATCTATTGTTTTACATACCTTCTATTTTAGACCAATAACGAATCAAGAAATATTTTGAATGAATTCATAAATAAGGATATATCATTATAATGGGCGTTATTGGTTATTATCTACAAGCTTGGTAACTTTGTTCATATGTATTTACGTTTTAAGTAATCGTTATCAACATACTGTATATACATTACAGGAGAACCTGTGGCTTATCTTAATTGGCACGCTGGCAGAAAAGATATATTTTTTCATAATATAGAAGACTGTGTTGCCATGGGACCACTAACGGGTACCTGGGAGGATATGGACTGTCTAGATAGATATGCATATATTTGCGAATATGGTGAGTATGGCAGTGTTATCAAAATTGTTTTATTTAATGCTTTTAAAAATAATTTATTTTTACATTTTCCCGAAACAAAGCATTTTATAGAATTATCCTAGACTGTTTGTTTTACAAAACAAAAATATCATGGCATTTTATTCATTGAAAGATGATCGTGGTAATTGTTTGAACAGAAAATAATAATAATACTAATAATAATGATGATAATAATAATAATAATAATTATTATTATGATTATAACAACAACAACAACAACAACAATAATGATAATAAATAAATATAATAATAATAATAATAAGCAAGAAAAAAAGAATATAATCGTTTATTTAAATGCATTTATGTTACATATGCAGTTTATGGCGCCAATTATGTACCGACTACCCCTCCTGCAGGATCCTATACAGACGGTTTGTTTTTTGTTGATACAATGTATATAGATTTTTCTGTCAATGTGTATATGCCGGTTGATGGACGTCATTTGTTAGTCTAGTAACAACAACCCGACCACCAGAACACTGGCTTGGCATAAACAAAACATTTTCACTTATTGATATATTTTATTAGATAATATTAAATTCAAAATGTAACATTTTTACGTTTCACTATTGAATACACTCAAATGATTCAATATGAAAGGAAAAAGCAAAAGCTTCGTATGTAATTGTTTAACCTTTGTTTTGCTTTCAAGGGAATACGAATATGTGTTCTGCAAGTGTACAAACGGCTGCCCTCCATGACAGTGCAGCTCTTGGTCAATATGGAAGAAGTTGCTACGAATTGATATTACACACAAGGGTTAGATGGGAGCATGGTGAAAGTATGTGTAAAAGCCGCGGCGGTCATTTGGCACACATATATAGCGCAGACGAGCAAGGTTTTGTCCAGTATTTCATGAATCGTCACTCACCTCAACATGCTGTCTGGATTGGCCTGCATGATACAAGTGTTGAGGGACAGTTTGAGTGGACAACAGGTTTACCTGTTATTGTCAATTATATGCATGTTCGTTTCATTCCTGCAGATTACATGTAAAATTTTAGGTTTCTTACACTAATTATTTACATCAAATACTTATATGTAATATATTTATCATTATAAGTCATATGGGAAATTAACCTAAAGATTTAAAAGGTTAAAGGATTTTATCATATTCTGCTTTATTACCAAGTTACATTTAACCTTTGGTGTGTAGGAAATGCTGTTAATTATACCAACTGGATTCCTGGACATGAATCAAATTTTGAAAGCTCCAAGACGGAAGATTGTGTTGCATTCATCCCGTACAAGAACGGACAATGGGACGACATACCATGCGGTTATCAATTCATTTTTGGAGACAGCGGAGAAACTCATCCTATCCTCTGCCAGTTTGGTATGTTTCAGTTTTAACAGCTTTACATTATTTGCTATTAACATTTTCAATATCCCGATTAAAATGATAACTGAAAAAGTCTTCGTCCAATGTTATGTTACTTAATTTGCTTTACAATGAAGCCAAAGAACGTGCCTGTAGGTTAAGGTCCATCATAAAAATTCTATTGATATTCAAAAAGTAAACGAAATATATTATCTTTATTAAAATAATCATGATGCCAAAAAATGTTTTATCAATTTCATGAAAACTTACAAATTGAAATATCTTTGTCTTAACATCTTTATAACAATATCTTGTATGAAATTTTGTTAGATAAAATAATTTGGTTCCTTGACAATAAGAAATGTATGTTTTTAAAATCTAGAGATATAAGGTTGTTTTTTTATCTTTTAATATTGTCTTTGTATTTCAGATATCGATTCTGCTCAAATAATTGTTGGATAATATTTAATATAACAGTTGCAGAACTCTAGTCTTAAAACTTGTACAGATTTTTTATAGAAATATAAAGTTTGTCTTATTGGCTTGAGTTTGTTTTCATTTGATGTAAAACAATTTAGTACCCAAAGTTTTCATATTTGTACAGCATGTTAATAGAAAAATAAAGACTATCGTTAGGCGCTTAGTTGTGTTTATATTAAATAGTTACCTGCATTTGGGGAAATGTGAAACTCTATGAAAACGCAAAACACAGACAAAATTTCAAATGCACAGTGGAACACATAGTATACTTTCAGTCACAATAAATGTTAGATATAATTTTTTATTGTACATGAAATAGTAGCTACAACCATTACATTATTAACCATTAAAACACACAGTGTACCACAAAAATATGGAGAAAAGGTGATCCCTCGGAACTATTCTTCACAGCAAAATTACATGAAAATTGCAGACGCGGCTTGATTGAGACAGTTTTACTTCCTGTTATCGCAAAAATGATTCAAGTTGAAATATATGCTACCAAGAAAGGTACAGTGATCGGAAGTATTAACATGGGCTTGTAATTGCAATACAGCGTATACATTGTATTGTTTAGGCTTGTAAGACAGGGTACAATGATTCTTTGATTCTTTTTATATGTTGAGATTACATCAAACATTTTACACTTAATATGTGAATGATAAGACAATACTTTTATTCAATTATTTATAAAAAAGTAATTGTTTTATTTCAACAATATGTATAGGTTGAATGATAAAATCAGATTTTTCCGACAGATACATCCACTTTTTATCTTCATGAAAAAGCGTACAACACGAAGTAATAGCAATATTCTAAAATATTTTCAAAATATACATACACTGAAAACTATTTAAGATAATATACATATATTGACATGATGTAGTCAGCGTTGCTATTAATACTTTTAAAAATTTCCTTTCAACATTTTTCGTGTGATACTTTTAGAATAAGTCACTTATATTTGTATACCTTGGCACAAATATTAAAAGTTTTCCTTGTTTATTTAAATTATAGGACAATAAAGATATACGCATTTTGCTTAGTCCATAATATACAACACCGTTTTTATCAAGAAGTACAGTTTGATATTTTATACAACTCCTATGTTATATTCACGCTGCTGCACAACAGGCTTGATATGTTATCCGTTCCGTGAGACAATGCAGTGACACTCTTGTTTTCTTCAACATTACTATTCAACGTTAACTGCTTCTTTCAATATTTTTTACCATATCTACCTTAAAGTTTCTAGAATGATGCCCTATTCATATATACATTTTATAACCTTATTTAACGTTAAACCACACTCGTTTGCTCAAGAATTACAGTTTGATCCGGGTTTTCTCGTGAACTTTTTCACGAAGCTGCACAGCATGCTCATTACGTTCGCCGTTCCATGAGAGAATGAGGATGTAACTGAAATATACACAAAATATAGTTATAATATTTAATGCTAGTACGTTGTATGGCAGGTTTTTACTGCCCCCGTTATAATTTGTACTTTGGTAAAATCAATTTTAAGTTTAGTTCGTTTACACCAACACTTTTAGAGAAAGTTATAACGCTAACTTGTAAGAATTTGGTGGAGAAAATCAGTACAGTTAATATACATGTAGTATCAATGTCTCTGTATTTTACTCCCTTTTAAACCTTTAAATGTACAGTCATTTATGAACATAACACATAACCATTCATTTCGTAATTTAACATGCAGCTTGTCATAACCTCGTACGGACTGACCCAAACCTTGTGTTAATAAACATTAGAAATAGCTTCCAGTCAAATCAACTGGGGTAAATTTCCAGAATTGCTATGTACAAAAGGAGATTCCTCTAATCATTATCAGACTAACTGAAGTATACAGATAAAAGTCATACCACTTTCACAACACCAACATGTTCCACAACCTGGATAATTTCCATTAAATCCTTTTGTAAAGTTGCCGTTTCGTTTTTCGCACTGAGCTTTTTCTTTTGCAGTCGATGGCTTTGAGCCCATCTCTCTTCGATCTTCAGACGTCCATTTATAGCATTTATACTCCGCTGAGGGTTTGTAGAATTTGTTTTGGGTGAATGTTATAATATTTGATAGTAAATCCTTATATGAACCGTGTCACGTCAAAACCAACAGAATGGTTTTGCGACCAGCATGGATCCAGACCAGCCTGCGCATTCGCGCAGTCTAATCAGGATCCATGTTGTTCGCTATCAGTTTCTCTACTTGTTATAGGGTTTGTAAGCGAACAGCATGGATCCTGATCAGACTGCGCGGATGCGCAGGCTGGTCTGGATCCATGCTGGTCGCAAACCCATTATGTTGGTTTCGTCGTGACGCGGCTCATATATACCATACATCTATTTGTGTTAAACATCCAAAATTAGTTTCGATTTGCCTATTTATTCTTAAATTATAATAGAAGCAATAACGGTTCGTCCCATTAACGATTCGCCACATAGCGTTTTGCCAAATTCTAATTGCAACTAGTCCAGGCAATAGCTATTCAAAATATTTTACCCTTTCAATCAAACTTATTAATTACCGAAAACAAAATTAAGAAACCCAAAATGGCTGGTTTGGAAGTAAATATTGTCATACTCGTGCGAGTCGTCGTTTACAATATTATTCTTGCCAACGTCTATAGGTCTTAGAGGATAGACATTTGAGATGTTATATTGCCTATCACTTTTGTTTTTCAAGTAACCTTTAAATCATTCAATTGGGCTTAATATCATTTCAGTCCTAGGTGATATGTTCTTTCCTTGTATAAATTAATATCTTAGATTTCGTGTTCTTACCGCCTCACCTAATGCATCAACAACTGAATTGTAGCAAAAATAAAGCCATTTTCATCGTTAACTTTTTTATCTCAGGTTACACGATTTGGAAGATGTTGGTCATACAGTGTTTGGCATTTAGTAATAAATATGTACCAAACTGTTACGCAGCGAATCGCTATGGGACATTTCACAAAAGAGGTAATTCGATATATTACCTTCAGGCGTCTAGTTAGTGTTGAGTAAATGATAAAGTTCAAAGTAATAAATAGCAAAATATAAGTAAATAAGTAAAATAGATAAATAAATAAATTGTACATAAAAAAACAACAAAAAATAATTTTAAAAAAAATAACAGTACTAAAAATAAATAAAACATTTTATATAAATGAAAGAAAATTAAGAATATAGAAATAACGACATACCGTTTGAACAAGGTACGAAAATGCTGATGAAACAAATTATCCATATAACAATAACCCAAGCGTTCATTTTAGCAGCTAACAAATAAAAAAATACACTACTCTCGGTCACATTTGCATTAAATGTGAAAACACTGTTTTTGTACTTCTTTTCTTTATATTTATAAAGTCATCAAACTACATCAATCATTCGTTCGTAAACAATGCAAGTATGGTTAAAGTACATTCCCAGTTGATGACCTGTAGCTCGTGTATTCCTATCTAATTTCTAATATATCGAAAACACATAAAACGATACGATTTGTTTTAAGATGCACGCTTAATATATCTGTTTATAACACGGAGAGTTTTTAAAACAGCATAACTATTTTACCTTAAAATCTTAGACATGCATACAACAATAATATGTTATAGGTCAGTGACCTGTGAAAAAATTAAAGTAAAAGTAGATCGTTTCATATGAACGAATCAGAAACGACAAGAGAAAGTAGAGTATGTCATACGTTTAAGTCAAGATATCGCGTTCAAAATGTGTGGAACTTGGATGTACGCGCATAACGATCATAAAAATTTAGATTTATAATTTTGCTGTCACAGCTACCATATTTCCGATTTGCCGAGGTTGTTTAATACGACAAATACTCGTACGTATGCTATAATCGTATTTCATTCTTTAGATTCTATAAATAAATAAGTTATATTAAAATCGGCGTGTAGACAAATGTGCTGGTCTGTAATGTACAGTAATTTCTAGGATTTCTCAGTTCATAAACCACTTGAGGTTGCCCAATATGGCTAAACTTAAAATGTTACAGATTTACAGTTAAATGTATTAAGGCACGCTGTCGTCCGCACAATCCTAGGACGGATACATGTTGATTAATTTTGTTTGTTTTGCTCATTAACACAATACAAGTCATATGACGCCGAAAAAGAAAAGATGAATTTGGCTTATCTTTAGTGTTACAAACTTAAAACAACACTAGCTGTAAGAACCACAACATCTGCTTGAGCTAAGAGTTGCATAGCCTTTAGTTATTCCAACCCATTAAGTCGCCTATTTTGATCTTGCAGGGATAAACAGTGGCTGAAATTCTGATGCCTCATCCCTTAAAGACAACTCCTCTGCCACAAAGGGGAACATATTGAATAATACCTTATAAATGGAATGCGGTATTTACATGAAAATTAATATTTCACTATTGATTTATTGCATTTTTCTTTTATTTTTAAAATGAGGTATAGGGATAAATTTCAATTCATGTGTTGGTTATAAAAAAGCTATTCCTTTATAGATGATCACCTTTAGGTAACCTAAATATAACTGACGTGACGTATGTAACATTAATAATACTTGACAACAGCCTACGTGTATATTCACCTGTATATATTGCTCAAAATATATTATGATAATAATTTTGCTACTAGAAGATGGCATTGTATTTTGCCCATAATTTTTTTTTAATGTGCTCAGCACAAAAGTCAAATGCAACATAACCGGTATGTTACAATAAGAAAAAGCAAAGATCCCTACAAAACCAAGATCTTCCTTATCTGATTATAATAGAAATTGCACCACAGCACAATTGTTAAGAAAACAACACATGTCAATGGTAAAATCTTTTGTTTTTCAAATAAGGATCAATCCAATGTTTTATAATATCATCATAATTTAACATATCACAAAATCCATTTGTCTTAAGAAAAACACTGTCGATCAGAGATGCCCGTTATCTTTTTAAGGAGGCTGCACCTCATGTTTAATATGTTTGCCAATCCAAAAGATTCTCTTTTAGCCCCAAGGCTTACTGAAATAAATAAATAAATAATCAAAGAATATATAAATAACTAAATAAATACAGTGTAATTGTAAATAAATAAAGTACCAGAAAGAAAGAAACGCTCAATTACACACAAGTTTTTCAATAATTGGTATTCTATTGCTTTGAAAAAATATATTGCTGCCCGAGTGGAGATAAAATTGTAGAAAACAATTATTAGTATTATTTATTATGAATATTTACAATGACAGCCGTTTTATTAAAATAGTTTTTCAATACGTACAATGGAATGACTAAAGTTTGGCATTTTTTTGCAAAAGTAATGTTTCCGAGTCACATCAAAACGAAAAATAGCCTCTAAAATACCAATGTAAAACTATAAATCTCTATGAATATAAATATATATACAAAAGATGTATCATTATAAAAAATACTCGGATTAATAAAGGAGTAAGGATGAATATTAATACATAAATAGATAATGACCATACCTCTTTTACAACACGAGCATGTCTCACAACCTTCATACGTTCCATTATTCTCTTGTGTAAAGATCAAGTGTCGCTTTTCGCACTGAGCTTTTTCTTTTGCAATAGAAGGTTTCGAACCAATTTCTTTTTGATCTTCGGCTGTCCACTCATAGCATTTATACGCCGCTAAAAGATAGTTGTATGAAGAATTCTGTTTAAGAATGTTAGAATAAATCGAAGTATATGAAGCAAGGTAACACGCTTCAACACAAGGTAGGGTTGGGGTTCCTTTGCCGAGGTAAAAGCCGTTGACTGTTAACCACTTGCCCATATCAAGCGTGAGCTCGAATCCCGTCACAGTCCTACGCATAAACCCGAGATTTCCAGTTTTCCCCCCAAATTTCCTATCTCTGGCCAGTGATGAGCATTTAATTATAATTACATGGCTTGTCACTGTATCACTGATAGCAGCACCCTAGAATGTTTTATGATCCTATCATGTTTCAAGAATGTATAGTTTAAGCTTGAGGATATAGAGAACATTTTAGATATAAGGGAAACTACACTGTTGAACCCCCACAGTGACATTGACCAGTCTTGTTCGCGACACACCATACATCTATGGTTATTTCATATATAAAAGAAAAATAAAAATCCTTTCATGCATACTGAAATTTCAGAGCGGACACGACCACCTTCTATATTTATATATAACATAAAAAAATGACAAAGTTCGAACCCCCACAGTGACATTGACCTTAGTCGTAGGAACCCGAGTCTCGTTCGCGACACACCATACATCTATGGTTATTTCATATAAAAAAAAATAAAATCCTTTCAGAGCGGACACGACCACCACTGTCTATATGTATAAAGCCTGACGGACTGATAGACTGACATACTGACAGACAGACAGACAGACGGTTCGATTTTAATATGCCACCGGGGGGATAAAAATCATCTAAGTTCAAAGGGGAAATAATTTTAGAAATATTCATGCTAGAGTTATGAATCTTGTCACACATGTATAAGGAACATTTATTTTAAGTTAGAAGTATATACCTTAAGAAATAAAGAAGTAAGTAAAAAAGAAACATTTATGAGGAAAAAATGAGTTTAAGAAATAAAGAAGTAAGTAAAAAGTAACATTACTTGGGGAAAAAAATGAGTTCATGGGGAGATAATTCTGGAAAAATATTGGTGCTAGAGTTAATTACATTGTCACATATGATGTAGTTGATGGTAAGGAACACATATTTGAAGTTTGAATTCAATCACTTATTATTAAATGAAGACGTTAGAGTAAAAAATAAAATTATTTTATGGAAAATTATATGTTCAAGGGGATATAGTTCTGGAAATACTGGGTTTTTGAGTTTAACACCTTATCACATGATGTGTATGATGATAAGGAATACATGTGTACATGTGAAAATTAATGACCCTTCAGGGCGGGGCCAAATTTTACCCCAGGGCTATGATCTGAACAAACTTGATAGACACTCAGTAAAAGATGTTTCATACCAAATATCTAAGCTCTAGCTCTTTGGATTTTTTAAAAGAAGATTTTATAAGGGTTTTTTTGGTTGCTATGGCCAAAGTTCTGCATTGAACACCTTTGGTAGAGCTTTACGCAAGGAACACTCCTGCAAAGTTTCAACAAATTTGGCTTATTGGTTTAGGGGTAGAAGTTGTTTAAAGAAATTTTGACCTCAGATGAGCTAATAAAAAAAGTAAGAGATAAAATGTTTACTGCACATAAGCATTAATTTAAAGTATGCACGCTGGAGCCGACTTACAAACCGAGGTGAGTAGCACAGCTCTCCATATACTTTATATAGTCGAGCTAATAATAAAAATATCACTTACCTGGTCACTTAGTTAAGAGTCTTGCACTTTGCAGTAAAAAATTACATCTGTAACAATGTTTGACTTTTTTTGTTTGTTTTTTATCGTGTTATTTTTCCGGGTAGGGCAGTTCACTCAGTAACATGAGTAACAGTGACACTTAACTATGGAAGTTTATTAATTAAGAAGATGATTATCACTTATACAGGTATTTCATTAAGTAGCTAAAATTTATCTTGTGATATTAAGTATATTTACAAATAATTCAAATAATTGCTAAGTTTCACAATTCACTTTGGCCGCAGACTCAGAGAAAAAAATAACATCGATAAAAGTGAGTGTATCTTAAGAAATTTGATCCCTCAACGTTAGGGGCCATTAGATAAGAATATACAGAGAGCTAATAATAAATGATGACAAAACTCTCACACAGTGGACGTGTTAATGGGAGAAATACAGTTAGTAGTGATCTACTAGCTGATAAGCCCTTACTGAGATTCAGCAGGCTGGAAGGGTTTATGCGTAGGACTGGTCAGGGACTTTTGAATCTTTACAAATAGCTCAGAGAACGTCAATAATTCTTCAATGTCCGCTTGTGGTAGAAATAATGCAAGAAAGGCACCTGAGGTCTTCTTCCACCAATAAAGATGGAAAGTCGCCATATGATTTTAGAAGTGTCGGTGTGTTGCAACTATAACCCGAAATAAAATTTACTAAGACACAATATGCAAAATATGTCAATCATTTATTATCATTGGAAATTCTTTATTATTGTATTATATTTCAGTGAGGTGTTTCTTTTCTTTTTATTTCTTTTGTTTTGTTGCATTGTATCCTTTGAGCATTACGTAAGCACTTGACACTTGTTGTAATGTGTAGAAAATTATAAAAAAGCGAGGAGGCTTTAATGTTTTCTACCATATACCTCTAAAAAGATAGTATTTCTTCAACGTTAACATTTTTATCAAAATCTGACACGTCTTAACATTTTGGGCCGAATCGTATTTATAGCCCGACAAGTCGTTATGAAGCAATTTGTAATCAAGAAGGCATTTAAATAAAGAATTCGAAATGAAAAAAAAAAGAAAGTTCATATTATTAAACAGCAAAATGATAAAACATGTTATGAAATTTTAATGATATAAAATAAATAGAAAAAAACACATACCATTTGAACAATGTATAAAAACGTTAAGGAAACATAATGTCCATATTACAAGGTTCCCAGCGTTCATTATATCCAGAAAACTAAGCAAAAGAAACAAACATACGGTCCTTGGTCACATTTGAATCAGATATAAGAGCATGGTTTAAATTGTTCGTCTTATGTTAAAGTACTGTCCTGTATTCAGACCAGTCAATTATACACTACTACGCATCAATCTTGATCTTGTGAAAGGTATGTACCTTTATTAAGAAATAAATGAAACCATTGAAGTGTATGTGTTTTTATATTAGAAAAAAACAACAACAAATAAAAAAACACAAAAAACAACCTCCCCGAAAAGAAATACCAACAAAAAACAATACCCCCCAAAAAAACAAAAAAAAAACAAACAAAAAAACAAAGAACAAACAAAAGACAAGCAACAAAAAAAAAACATGCACTTTTACTTGATAAATATTCATTTATAAAATAGAAAGTTGAAAATGATTCACCTGAAAAATCGCATCATATTTTGTAATACAGTTGCATAGAGCAAATGCAAAAATATGTTAGTGACCGGTGAAAAAATATATCAAAAATTATAAGAAGTAAAAGAAGACCGTTTTTAATGAACGCGTCGGCAGCTCACCAAAGAAACAACGGGACAACAAAAATGTGTTTTTAACGTTATGCATAACGTAATAAATTTAGTTAAAATACAGCCTTAATAAACGTACAAAAATGTGTAGGTTAAAAATGCGAGATTTGAGACATTAAATTAAATCCAGTTTTTTCAAGCCCAGGCAGTTTTGTCCGTCAATTTTGTATCGTTAGATAAACTATTTTACTCTCTCAATTACACGTAGATTTAATTTAGTCATATTATCATCGGGGCTGAATTATTGCTTCATTTAATCGTTTAACAGCAGTCAAAACAACAACAACAACAACAAAAACATAGCTACAACGCCTTAAATTGCATTTGCATTAGTTGTTTTTATTTTGAAATTGAATGTAAGACATCGATTCAACTCGAAAAGTTATTGGTTTATGTTGAGCTTACAAAAATCTTTGTTTCTTTTTCTTTTTGTACACTCGCAGGGATCAAAAGTTGCCCGTTGCTTTCCTATTAGTCATTTAAAGGGTCGACTGTAATACAAAGGCTTTCATGAAACACTGCTTATTCTCTCAAGTTGAACACAGTGATCCAGGCTTCGTCGTCAACTTTGTAAGGAGACTGCACCTCATTTTTAGTATGATAGACGTTCCATGAGACACTGTATTTACAGGTCTTAGAATGCTGACTGAAAAATACAAAGAACGGTACCATGACAATTATGTTTCCAAATGTCTCAACTACAAATAAGTAATACGGGTAAGTTTTAAGTTTGAGGCGACTTTAGTCATGGACGCCATGAAAACTTGTTTACTGAGTTGTAACAAGTACATGTAATGGGTTAACATCAGACTTTTGTTAACCACCAATTGTAGTATGTAGAAACAATTATTACGATAACTCGTTGTTTGGTGGGAGAGTTCGGGATGTATTTACGTATTGTATTATGGCACTTTGGTTTGCTATTTTTCATATTTTATAAACATTGAAAGTTACCATTCTATCATAATAAAGCATGCTGTATGTAATAACTTGTCATCAAGTTATGACGGGCTACTCAAGGCTTGCATTGCAATGGCAAAAAGTGGAGCAAATTAGAATGTAAAATTTGAAAGCCTCGCCAAACATGACGAAACAAATATATTAATCCAAGATATTATGTCAAGTTTTACTCTGCTTAAAAAATCGGTAACATTTTACGATATGGTCATACTTCTTTTGCAGCACCTGCATGATCCGCAGCCTATATTCCCTTTATTATCCCCATTTGAAAAGATGTTGTGCCGCTTTTCGCACTGGGCTTTTTCTTTGGATACAGAAGGTTTTGTACCCATTTCTTTTTTATCTTCAGCCGTCCATTCATAACATTCATACGCCGCTAAAAGATCAAATCAATATTGATTTGAAGGATTTGAAGTTTATCAATAGATAGTTTGAAGCAAAAATGAAATTAAATATTAAATTTGAATAAAAAGAAATTGAATTGGTCATTAATGGAAGCTATATTATAACATTAATAATTATGTTGTTATATTTAAAGTGACAACAAACCAAGAAAGAAATATATATCTAAATGGTACAGTTTTATCAATATTATAGATATTTATGGAAAATGTGCCGATAGTAAACCAATCCAATATTTTAAATGTTTATCAAATTATAATTAAAGGTGGGCAAATCGTTACAAAGCGTATCCCATGAGGAATTGGGCGTTTCACGAACGACGGGCGGCGACTTATTATTATCTTACCCAAAAATTTTCCGTAATTGATAATTTAAGAATTATTAAAGAAAGTAGAAAGTTTAGAGTGTTTATTTTTAATACATTGAATAAAAAATGTTTAGAAAATAATATACATACCGTTCGAACAATGTAGAAAAAGGCTTATGGAACATACCACTTGCAAAATAAAGATCCAAGACTTCATTTTTTCAGTTATCAGCAAATTAAACAAAAGATAAATACGCCGCGCTCGGTTGTATTTGCTTTAATGAAAACATCATTTTATAAATTACCTTTTCATAACATGTCGTTATAAAAAATACATCATTCAGCTGTTTGTAAGAAATGTCAGTCGTACGTATGCATGTTACCAGTTTCTAACCTTTTACCTTTGTACCATAAAGATCTTGAATGTATATCATTTGCATGTTTTTGTTGGTTTTTTTTGTTCATTTATAAACCATAAATTTTGCTGAAAATAATTATTTAAACAGTAAAAGTTTTAAGTGTTAATTTTCTTTCAACATTTTTGCATAATAGACAGACAGTAAAAATGTTTAATAATATGATTATGCATATGGCAAATGCCAAAATAAGTAGGACAGTAAACGGTGATTAAACTGTGTATGTATTTATGACAAGTAAAAGTAGATCCTTTTTGCTTTTTGTTTTGTTTGCCTTTTGATGACCGCGTCAACAAGTAACTGAAGAAATGACATATTAATAGCTTATAACATATCTCATTAAAGTCTCTTTCAATTATGAGAACAAACATGAATCGTGTTAATAATCTTTTTGTTACTACATGTAGGTCAGAAACGTTTCAGCAATACGCTCATCTAAGATTTTTATCTAACCATCCTGTTACATCTATCATATCTTTTCTTTCAGCACGAGAAATTTTCCACTTTTATGGTGTTATGTATTTTGTTATTTTATTATTTAATCTGTTTTTATAGCAAATGGTATTTGAATTTATTTGTGGGTCTTTGCTAAGTTGCTTGCATGTGAACCGTATTGAAACAATGATAATAATATTATTATAAAAAATTTGGAATTGTGTTGAAAATGCCTGTAATATTTTGATTTCTGGACATTTTGCATAGTTTATCATATAATCATATTAAAGAAAACACACGTAAAGTCTACGATATCGAATCAACACTCGTACTACAGCTGTTCCTTTTTGTTCGTGGTCACTCATTTTTCCATGAGATTTAAGTCATATTTATAAATTCCAATGGAGCAAATATAATAATTTGCTTGAGATTCAATCTCGTTTTATATGAAAGGATGTCAGTCGGTCTCAAATAAAAAAAACTACACTTTCAAGCTACAATTCAGATTGTATAATCATTTAACAAAAATTCAATTACTATTAAAGGTAGACTATGATCAAATTTGATATTAGAAAACATTGAAAATTGCAACACAGTATCTTTGTACATATAAAATAAACATGTTTTAACTTCATACAAAGTATAATGTTCTTGTGGAAATTCTACACACTATATGGGGAGGGGGGGGGGGGTCACAATATGAGTATATTGTATTATTAAAAAAAGGGCTGGGTTTTTTTTAGAAAAGACCAACTTTACTTGATCTGTAATAGGGAACGATCGAAGCTTCCAATACACAGTTTATTCATTCTTTATTTCAAATTAGACATATTAGGTAAGACTTTAATAGACTTCAATAAATTTCTGTGAATAAAATATTTTACTTAAGGGTGAGCATAGTTTGCCTTTAAGTGAAATGAGTACTACGCTTCAATGTAAGAAGATATATGTACGTCGGTCAAAACATCAAAGATTGTGAAATGTTGAAACATTATTTCAGTGCCCAGTGTTATCTTTAGTAGGTCATAATCCTATCATGTTGTAATTAAATACAAGTAGAAATGTGTTCGTATTAAAGTTTGTATGTGGAAATAATAACCTAGAAGGAAAAAAGGTAAACAAATGGTTTGATTTTGACGAACATAACCACAGGTTGGAGATGGTGAAGCTGGGGTACTCATGCATGCAAATTAACCGAAACAATTTGTTCTGCCATTTATTTCTATTGCTTCATTATACACTAGCTGCTAGATTGTTGTAAGGTTCTGTTGATACAATTGTATATCTATCATTGTGACAAGTGTGTCACTTTTAGTTATTGTCTGTTCTTTATGATTATGACAACAAAAGTGAAAACATATAAAGCAGTGGTTATAAAATAAAAAAAGATATTTAAATTGGAATATCACTCTAATTGAAAAAAAAGGAGATAAACATTAAACTTGGATGCCGCCTATAGTAGCAAAATGTGCAAAATGTTTAATTTAACATTGAAGACAATATAAGATTATATTATACTAACGAACCACTGCTTTTATTCTGAATTAGTATTTCATAGAGTTTCAACTCTAAACTTTTCTCAGAGGAATATTATTGTTAAGATTACTTTATGCCATTTACTTAGTTTATTTTCAGATACAATGGATCTGTACAAAAGTAGGGTATTAACGGCGTTATACCTTTTCCTTCAAACTGTGATATGCGACTACTCTTGTGTGTGCAATTACAATGTTGAAAAAGCGGTATTTCCATCGGTTAGTCAATGCATTCCATGTTTGATTATATAAACCCGTTCCTAATTTGAAATAAGAGGTACCATTGCGCCTTGACAACCAAATAACTGAAAATACTGGCATGGGAAATTTGTTGAAAATCGCAGAAATATCATGGAAAAAGCCACATAATTAATGCTCCTTAGCAACGGTTTAATCTGTATTCTAATATTAGCATTACTTGTATTAAATACAATGATTATAGAGAACCAGGAAATGCTTTAGAATGTTTTTAATATATTCTAAATTTAATGATAACTTAAGTCATACGTTACACGAGATTACATTAAATGCTTTTGTTAAGTCGTTTATACTTTAAATAAACAATTACAATGTGTTATGTCACTTTCAGAAATCGGAGCAAGCACAGCCAATTGGTTACATGTATGAGTTTGATTGTAAATATCAGATAGGAACTGGTGACAGTGATAAAGATTGGATAAGTATTGGTTTTGAACACCAAGTAAGTTAATTAAGCTGTAATACTGACTTATAAAATTTGTGACTTAATCTATTATTGCTTTTGCTTTTGCTCGGGTTTTCAATTTGTAAACTGGTACAATATTTATATATTTTAAACATTGTACCATATACATTTTCTTCTATAAATGCCTGCGATTTCAACGGTTATTGCTCACCGTGGTAGTCATTGTATATTGACATAGCTGTTGAAACAAAAATGAAATTTTAGATTTTGATTTTTCAGATTGATAAAATGTTTTTGCATGGCATTTTGCTTAGTTCTATTATTTATAAAGGACAGGACAGTAGATGTCACCATTTACTTTTAAATAACCAGAAAGCTGTAATAGAATAGGAAAGAAATATGACAGAATTTGTAAAATTGTAAAATTCCTTCCCACCTTTGTAATCATACTAAAGGGAGAAATGTTGATTGAACTATGAATTTTATATGCATGCAATGTAGATTGGGTATATA
The DNA here is from genome assembly GCF_026571515.1 of Ruditapes philippinarum. Taxonomy (NCBI): domain Eukaryota; kingdom Metazoa; phylum Mollusca; class Bivalvia; order Venerida; family Veneridae; genus Ruditapes; species Ruditapes philippinarum. Next base: position 43,708 of record NW_026864029.1, read on the forward strand.
AAGAAAGATGGACAGATAATGGTACAGATATGTGCAGGGAGCCGACCTGATGAAGATCTTGGTACGGCTTTTAGATATTACTTGTTACACATTAAAAGGATGGATATGAATAGGTTTCAATGGAATGTGTACCAAATATTATTTGATGTCAATCGCAAATAGGAATAAGATTTATTAAGAGCATTGTCATACAATATTGCACGGAATAAAGGTCAGATATGCAGCTATCAAGAAGACCGATTGCAAACATGTAAATTTACATAATAAATATTGTCATCATACCACACTTGTGCTTTAACAACGAAAGGAACGGTGATTGGATTTGTGAGTGTTCATGTAACAGAATAGAAGAGCAAGTAAATATATAACGGGTTTATGCACAGTATCAGTCTACAACCATAAGGGTAAAAATAAACAAACAGAATGAAACTTACTATAAATATATATGCCAATGTTTGACAGATTCAAAGGATAATTAGATGAAACAACCTTTTTGGTTTATTATTCCAAATATTCTGAAAATATAGGACAGTTAATAGCACGGATTTAAATACACTACTGACCAGTACTTGATGTTTTACGAATTCAGAAGTAATTGCAGCAATCGTGCATAACCACCATATGAATACATATGTTCCCTAATTCAAATGTTACTTTTCAGTGTTGAACTCTGCCTAAGTAGGTGTACTTTCCAGTACCGTCCATAAACGTTCTGTCAAACCGAGTCTGCATTATTTTAGTATCGATGTTTTGGCGTTCTTTATGGATTCTTTTTTTATTTCAACTTAATGTAATAAGAAGTAAAGTATTTATAGTTAAGAAACTTGTCATTGTCTTTTTTCTTTCTTTATTTAAGTAACAACAACACCGGCACCACTAACAACAACACATTTTGTTACATCCTCTACGACTAAATTATCAACTCCAGAAAAGTCAACAGTATCTACTACATTAACAAAGCAAACGTCTACGACAGACCTGCCGACCACATCTACCTTACCAACGCTATCTTCTACAGTGTTACCTTCAACAACTTCAGTTACTCCTTCAACGATACCAGCTTCCACGACAATACCGTCAACAACAATTAATTCGACCAAATTTTCTTTTCCATATTCTTCGTCTACTAGGATACAAACTACCAAACTTTCAACACCTGTTACATCTCCAAATACTGTTTCATCTTCACACATGCCACTCTCCACATTAACTAGAGCTTCTACGACAAGAACAACTACACATACGGCCCAAACAAATGCTACAACTTCAAATTCACCTTCAACCTCAACAACCCAACAGACTACTTTAAAATCAACAACTTTACCACCAATTGTGACCACAACTTTGCGACCAATACAAACAACTATAGGTAACTTCTTGACCCTACTTTGATGTTTTAATATAAGTTGAAATATATACATGTATACATTTAAGCCAGCTTAGGGTAGTGATAAAAGTGTTGTTTACAAAACAATAGAGAAAACAGAGTTCCGCAAAAAAACAAACACCAAATGACCTCATAATTGAAAATGTTGCAGGTTAAGTTTGAGCCTTTTCATACACAGTAGAGGTGATTGCAAGCTACCGTCTACACTTCCTCTTGCACCGATTTAATCCAAATCCGATATATATATACAAGTCAATTATGAAAAATATAAATTAATGTGGTCAAGCAACAATTGAAAACAGTGCATTTTTTTTACTATGGTATGTTTATTGTGATCCTTTCGTTGCAAACAATAGAAAATAATTCTTCGTTTGATAGTGTAATATATTTTAAACTTACTTCTTTTTATTTTGTTACTAGAATTTTTACTATATAACTAACAAATGATATCAGAATAAGTTATCAGATATTTCTGAATAGTGAAAACAAAAATCAATACTTTTTAAACAAATGTTATGTAAAACAATGTTGTTAAATATTTGTTTAATGGATTTATCCAATCTCATTAAAATCAAAGCCTAACTGTCGCTCAACAACCTTTCGCTAGAAAGCGAAGAATTACGGAGCGAAAACGATGATCTGATTTTACTGAGATTGGGATCTATCCTGTCATGAATTAGGAACTTTTATTTGTCACTATAGATGAATTAAGGTAGACGGCAGTTTAAAGACTTGTAAGCTGTTTCTGTTGAAAAGATGAAAATATTTGCCGACTAAGCAGCACTTCTAATTTGTATAGGAAATTAATGTATTAACGTATCCTAATAATAATTTCAGGTCGTATTCTTGTCAACAGTAAACAGTACAGTCATATATGAAGGCCGTTCAGTAGGTTTCATATTTAAATTAAATTAAATTACAAAAAGCTTGTTCTAATCTATATTTCTAGATACAACGCCATCTTGCGCTGTGTTATTGAAAGACGTTATATCTAAAGATAATGCGACGCTATTTGCATATGGAGATAAATGTTTAGAACTCCTTTATATACACACCACATGGGTCAATGCTGAGCTAGAGTGTAAACGGAAAGGTGGTCATTTAATAGAGATAGATAATTCCATTGAGCAAAGGGTTGTTCACCAAGTTATTGACACCTATTATCATGAATCTGTATGGATAGGCCTTCATGACAGACATCACGAGGAAAGGTTTGAGTGGACTTCAGGTAAGGTTAACATATATAAAACATTTCAATGAAATCAATTACAAAACAGTACTTTTACCTACCACTATTGTGTCAATGTACTCTGTCTGAGGCATACTTCTGAAATATGTTTGTTTCTTTGTCATATTTATGTAATCCGATATCTAAATCCAATAAGAAAAACAAATAGAGAAAAGCATAATCCCTAATGAAGGCCCAAAACTTCATAATTGAAAATGTTGGAGACACGGTTTGATTGAGCATGTTCATGGACTGCTGTGGTAAATTTAAGCTACCGTCACTGTCCCGTAGCAATACTAACTAATTCTAATTGTCTAGTTTATCTCATATTTGATATATGAACTTAAAACCTCTTAAAACTACATCCAAAACGAGATTGTGAAGACATTTATGCACACATCAAATGAGTCAATGTAGAACTCGAGTGTGAATGAGTCATCTGTCATCATTTAGCCCTATTTTCGAATTTCAATTTATTGTACAGGAAAAGCCGTTGTTTACACTAATTGGTATCCGGGAAGATTAGATCCAAATAACCACTGGACAGAAGATTGCGTTGCCATGGCATTGAATAAATATTCCGGCCGATGGGAAGATCGTGACTGTAGTGAGAAAAGGGGCTTCATCTGTCAGTTTGGTAAGTAATACGATACATGTAATTGAAAAAAGTTCGGGTCAAAAATGAAAATAATTATTTAGCACCATTCATATTAAGTCATTTGAGTTGTATAATGTTTTTCAAAGATGCAAGGCAACTAACAATATCAGCATTATATTCTCCATTCAGATCACAAATAGCAATTTATTAAATGGGTTCCTGACTACAATGGTACACATATGTTTTATTGTTTTTAAAAAGAAAAGAAAATCTTCGCAAACGTTTGTCTAAATTAAATATGCGACAATAGCTTTTGTTTTTATGCCTTACTGCCACACCCACATGCTTTGTTTGTTCTTGTTTTTTTTTCTTTTACACGTCAGAGATGTATACCGATGCTACTATTAAAACATTTTCTCGCTCGAAATGTTTCCATTCATTCTTGTTCCATATCGAAATGTTTCCATTCATTCTTGTTCCATATCGAAATGTTTCCATTCATTCTTGTTCCATATCGAAATGTTTCCATTCATTCTTGTTCCATATCGAAATGTTTCCATTCATTCTTGTTCCATATCGAAATGTTTCCATTCATTCTTGTTCCATATCGAAATGTTTCCATCCATTCTTGTTCCATATCGAAATTTAAAATCGATAGAACGACAAAGCCAAGTACATGAGTTCCAATCTAATCCGTGTAAAGTAAATACATGTTTCTCTATATGGACTTTGTTACATTCTTCCTTGATAATCCATTTTAAATTGATAAATGTTTTATTATTGATGTTTCGCTATATCAGTTGGTATTGAAGTGTACATTTTTTTCATGATATTTTCCTGATGTCTAATAGAAAGTGTCATATACATTTGCCAACATGACGCGAGGTACGTTCCATACTTTTAGGCTGCCGTTTCTTTTACTACAGGAAGTGCACAAGTATGCTTGTAGTAAACAATATTGATGTATCATTTATTTACGTCTTTTTTCAGGAAGGCACACTCTAAAATTACCAGTCCTGATTGGATAGTTTCAGGAAGATTTGTCACAGACCAACCTAAATGAATCAAAAACAAATATACAACTAATGTAACTAAAATTATATTGATGCCCCTATTGTAGTTGTTGTTGTTTTTTTCGAGTTAGATTATCTAACTCTATAATTTTGTTTTAAGTTATTTGTATTACTAGTTGGTTATATCATACCTATCTCTTTGAAAGGAATAAAAACACTTATATACACCCCTAATAATTATATAGAGCATTGTTAAAACAATAAACATAACAGCCCTATCAAAGTTCTGATAACATAATGATCCTTGATAGATCTTTCCCTTACGATGCTGCAACCGGAAGTTATAAGCCATCCGTGCAGTCTGACCAAGATCTTCGCTAATGGCATACTATTATACATGTTCATCTTAATATCCCAAAATATTAATATTTAATTAATGGATAGTCTCGAAAATTCAAAGATTAGCTGGTCATTTTAAGACATTCAGCAGGGTAAGGGTTTCAACGAATTCGTAAGTCATATTACAAATAGAAAAATAGTTACCATAATAATGATGATGTGATGGATACCTCTGCTAAAATAATAAAATAATAATCACGGAACTTAGTTAAGGTAGCTCGCTACTTTCCGACCGAAATATGACAACATCTCAGATCTTGATGATTTTTTGTATGCAAACGTATAAATATGTGAGCTGTACTTCTGCAGTATTATTTTATAAATAAACAGCGTTACTATGACGTCAAAGCGCCCTCTATCGGTGGCGGCAAAATTGCGTCTTTTTTATCAATAAACCGGTCTGTTCTTATCAATTTTCATCCGATTTATTTCATTTTAATTTTATAATGTTCAGTAAATGAATGTCTTTGTAATGATGTCTTTCTTTAACATTTACTCAATAGTCTGTGATTTTACCTCATTTTTCTCTACGTTCTGACGTCCATATTTGATGCAAATATCGCGCGATATCGCAATAAAGATTGTGTAATAAAAAAAATCAACACGGTGAATTTTGCTATAATTTTCCGAGCGTGTAGTGAGATAGTGAAGGAAAATATTTATGCAATAAAAATATAGGGTCAACGCGTAAGATATTTTGCTATTACTGTTTTAAAATAAAATAAAAGGTGAGTGAAACGTAATGATTTTGGTGACGTTAATAGATGTTGGAGTTCAAATAACAATTTTCTTACGTCAGACATTACGATAGTAAGTATAAACAACACAGGGACTTGATGAAATGTATATTTTTTAAATTGTTGATTATTTTCTCATTGAAAGCATGTGCTAGATGAGCACATTTACAATGTTTAATCCGACAATCCCTTTTTAAATACTTTCCTAATTTGCAGGACACTGTCTCATACATCTTTTAATTCTAATTTTATAATGTGATGTTGTTAAAGTGTTATATTATTATATGAATTAACTAGTTTCAGCGCAAAAAATAAGATTCACATATTGCTGTATCAATGAAGTAAGAATATTAGTTTGCTTATCTTATACCCGTAGAATATTTATTTTACGTTACATTCAGCTTTAAAATCACATAAAGGCAGACGAGCCTCGGTGTCAAAACACATCGTAAAAATACAATTAAAATAGATATGCATACAAATGTGCCGAAATAAGTGATAAATAAAATTCAAATATGTTAAAGCGACTCCACTGAGGTTTTTTGACATGATGGAACTGAAAATATTTTTTCCAGATAAATGTACCATTTGATGTAGGTTTAGACCATTAATCTTTGTGCAAAATTTCAGAGCATTCGCGCACTTCGTTTTTCCAGAATAATTATTCAAAATGAAAAGCGTTTAAACGCTTTTCACCCAAATCGGGCTAACAAAAGCATAAAAATACGATTTTCAATTTATTTCAAAGTATATTTCTTAACTATCTTCGCATATATTTCTGTTTAAAGTGCCCCAGCTCATTTATGTAAGAAATTCAAATGTTATGTGTTTGGCTTTTCAACCTCAGTGGAGTCCCTTTAAGAATATTTAAAAACAAACTGTACAAGAAACAAAAACCTTTATTTTATTTTTATTTTTGCTTACCATTTTTAAGTCTGTGCAATACATAGATTATATAATTATAATCTAATTAAAATGTCATGATAATTAGAAAATGAGCACTTATGTGACAAACGGAAGCAAAATCATACTGAATAAAAAATATATAAGCATATTCGCAACTGCATTACTCAACTCGGATTCATTACCGCTTGTCATAACAGTATAACATAGCGGGCTCAAAGTATTATTTATTTCTAAAGAGCTCACTACATTTTACCTCTGTAGGGCAACCACTCTAGGCAACAAAGGGCATTTCTCTGTAAAGGTTATACTGTATATTTTAATTAAATACAAAATATAATTATTAAATAACTTGTGCAACATTTGTTACCACTGAATACGAATAATGTATTATGTTGACGTTATCTTGTTCATTTTTTAATACAATACAGTTTGCTTTAAAACAAAAATAAAAAAACAAGAAAAAAATAAACAACCTCAAAACACACACCAAAACACGTGTTCATGATGTAAACAATAAAGTGAACTTCTCCCTTATTAAGGGAGATCATAATCAGGTATTTAACTTTGAATATTCTTCTGTTGCCACGTTGTAATCGGTAAAGAGGTCTTACGCAGAATTCGGAAGGCATGGATTCGAGACACGACTGCGTATTGTACTGCGTATTATCCTTTAGAATTGTTTACTGTGAATGAAATGTTTCAAGGTCCACCTCGGACTCCTGTCATTCATTTCCAAAGAGAAGTTGATACTGTGAGAAACACTGGTTTCGTTAAATTTCCTCCGCTATAATTGAAATACTGTTGAAAGCGGCGTTAAACCCAATATTAAAAAAAATAAGAAGATATAAAACATAAAATGCATAGTTCATTATTTTGATAGGCTCTACATAGCATTGCATTATGTGCAGACAAACGAGCTTCTCCCACAACCATAATCACACAAATTGAGAATCCTACATAATCGCCTTCAGTACAAGGGAATCTGTATTTAATATGCAAAATTCTCCGCTTCTGAACATACAAAATAAATCAATGGATCTTTCGCCACTAATCGAGAAATGATCGCGGCTTCAGGTCGCCTCAAAGATGCGCTAGTAAACGCATACCGCGAGTCAGCTAGTTTAAAATAAATAAGAATATCTGTAATTATATGTGAAATACGTGAGAAATTAAAGCCATAGCATGAGAGCGTGATTCCTGCTTTAAATCTGAGTCCCACGCTTAGTGCAGGATATTTAGCTGCGAGAGAAAATAGAATAACTGATGGCTGTCAATAAATAAATTTTTATACGTGTAGAAATTTTTGAATTAAATGTCTGCTAGATTTTATAATATAATTAAGACTACCAGTGAATCATGACTTACGTACAAATCGTTGCTACTTCCAGTTGATCATATATTTTTGAAACGTAAATTGGATTCATTTCCTACCAGAGACATAGATGTTATCTATGTCTCTGTTCCTACTAACTGATATAAAAATTATACAATTCAAAATTGTTACATATGATAATATGGAAGTTTGTACCGGGATACACATTGCGACTGCACCAGCCTGTTCATTCTCTTTTTCTGACATTCTTTGCAAAATTTGTTTTTATAATTTCCACTTAGGTGACCTTTTAATTATATTTTTCAATGTTCTGAATTGTCTTTCAGTACTTGAGGTATTTATATCCATTCGTTGCAGTTTTTCAGAGATTGATACCAACTTTTGCAGACAGTTTTACCCTGAATTGTTGTACATGTATATATTTGAAGATATTCATCGAAATGCAGGCATCTCTGACAGGACTTTTAAAAAAAACATTTTTACGGAACATGTCTAAATACTATTGTTGTTAATGGTTTTCACACATTTTTATTCCTGCCAGTATGATATTTATCGAAAAAGTCGTGAAAATTTCCTTGAGAAAAATATTTGACGTCACCAAAATCATTACGTTTTACTCACCCTTTATTTTATATTCAAATAGTAATGGCAAAATATCTTACGCGTTGACCCTATATTTTTATTGCATAAAGATTTTCTTTAATGACTTCACTACATGTTAAAACAATTATAGCAAAATTCACCGTGTTGATTTTTTATTATTTCACAATCTTTATTGCGATATCGCGCGATATTTGCATCAAATATGGACGTCAGAACGTGAGGGAAAATAACGTAGAATCGCAGAGTATTAAGCAAATGTTCAAGAAAGACATCGTTACAAAAACATACATTTACTGAACACTATAAAATTAAAATGAAGGAAATCGGATGAAAATTGATAAGAACAGACCGGTTTATTGATAAAAAAGACGCACTTTCGCCGTCACCGATAGAGGGCGCTTTGACGTCATAGTAACGCTGTTTATTTATAAAATAATGCTGCAGAAGTAAAGCTTACATATCTACATGTCTGTATACCAAAAATCATCAAGATCGGAGATATTGTCAAATTTCGGTCGGAAAGTAGCGAGCTACCTTAAACAAACAGTACAAACTCATCAGAGCAAAAAGACTTCGGTTGTTGCTGATTGGTGTCGTGTTAAATTCATTGCAAAGACAATGGAGCAAACTGTTCTTGTAAACAGGGCTTCTCTGCAGGAGTTGCACTGTATCAAAACGGTTATGTCAGAGAAAGTCATCTGCACAGTGAAAAAAGGATGAATCTTCTTATGCATCGCTAGAATACTATTTAATACAGTTCTGTTATCAACAAAGACAAATGAATGTAAAGAAAGCATGATCTGAGATTGAAATGCTAAACATCGTAAAGAAGTGACATGTGCACTTCATTATTTTCATCTGTCACAAGTTAATATTTCGTTCCTGTGATATAATTTTCTTGTTCCCATGACATAATTATATTGTTCCCATGACATAATTATCTCGTTCCCATGACATAATTATATTGTTTCCATGACATAATTATATCGTTCCCGTGACATAATTATCTCGTTCCTGTGACATAATTATCTCGTTCCTATGATATAATAATATTGTTCCCATGACATAATTATATTGTTTCCATGACATAATTATCTCGTTCCCGTGACATAATTATCTCGTTCCTGTGACATGATTATCTCATTCCCGTGACATGATTATCTTGTTCCCATGACATAATTATCTTGTTCCCATGACATAATTATCTCGTTCCCATGACATAATTATATTGTTCCCATGACATAATTATAATGTTCCTATGACATAATAATCTCTTTCCCATGACATATTTATCTCGTTCCCGTGACATAATTATCTAGTTCCCGTGACATAATTATCTTGTTCCCATGACACAATTTTTGCTACTTTTATGACAAATTATTTCACATTCATTGCTTTTATTTTAACATAATAGAATTCATGTTTGCCTTTTCTATAGAAGAAATCTAGTTGTTTCTGAGGTATAATGTGCCTTTAATATTTATCAAAATAACAGCACTGTTTCAAAAAAGCACACCATGATAACGTTACATATTGTAACACTCTAACCAGAAAGATCCCATCTGTACTTCTGAATAATATGTTTACACTAATTCTGCTTCTCATTTGCTCTAAAAAAGATGAATATTTCTACATTTAACAAATGATGCTCAGAGTCTCCCCTGAAAATCACATAGCACTTCATCGCATGAGCAACTATAACACATGAGAAATAGTTTTCACATTGTACGTTATAGAATATGAACTGTTGTTTTTCGTTTTCTTTTCTTTGTAGAAATTGGACATTTATGCTATTATAATAAATGAAATGTGAAAAGTACATTGATAATTACACTAGGCATATACCTTTAAGTTAATAATATAAAATGGATTTAGAGCTTAAAATCATACAAACGCTTTAGATTTCATAACGTTTAACAACGATCATCAGTGTTTTAAAAGAAAAACCCGGATATCCTCCCTAAAATTTAATGGGACATTTGATTATTTCTCACGTACAAATCACGCTGTTTCATAGTGCATTTTTATCACAATAATTGAGAACATTGATTGAATGTCACGTGACCAATTGTACTATAAGATACTCCTACTTTCGACTATTCTTTAATTTCCTCTATTGAAGGACATTTTATAATTATCATACTAATGTATATCTAAAATAATATCTAAAATTGAAGAAGACCACTTGAATTTAAAACTGTGTATAATTAAATGATATTGGTATTAGTCGTCAAATAATTTATGTGGTAAGTATAATTAGTATAGTTACTTTTCTCAATTTGTAGAATTATGTTGTAAAATAAAGAACAACATATTGTAATAGAATTAAAAATTCAATATACATTGTCCGGTTGTAATTCTAAAATGTATAAAATTGATTTAAGAAAAACAATTATTCCTCGTCCATAGCTTTTCAAAGATACTGGATTTTGTTTTTTTGAAATAATGTCTATCTGAGTTGTAAAATGCTTTCACTTACATGAAAAAAGTAACTATAAATATTTATGAAAATACATGTATGTAATATGAAAAAAGTTTTAAATATGATTGTTCGTTGTTGGAAAGTGAAAGTAACGTGGAGTGGACTACAATTTTAACACTTTCGTCGCTTGTATTAGTAGCAGTGACAATCTTATTGTTTTGGACGATAAATTTCTTTAAAAGAATATTATATTATCTTTAACCTAAAAAAATCAGAAAAAAAAAGCAACTACAAGGAACAAAATAAATTAAATAGACTATTTTAGAGGCTAGGTAAGTTAGTTAAGAACGTACGGACCAACTGCTGTTTTCATCAACACGACCGATATATATGTTGTTTCTATCTCATCAACAAAAGTTTTTATAAACCTTTCTATAGATATTTTCAGAAACCGTAACGAGTTTTAAAGTTTGTTGAAATATTAAAACAAATATCACAAATTTGTCTATTATTACGCTTAACATAATGTTGTGATCGTTTGAAAGAGTATATCTTGTACTATTTTGCCTTTCTATAACCATATCACATTCCCAGAAAAGTTGAAAAATACTAAGTTAAGGCGTAGATTTAAATGGCAAAACTCTATTTACAGTGAAACGAAGAACGTTGTATAATAAGTTTGCGCATAGCTAATAAATTAAATTACAAGTTATTAATATATGTAAAATCCAATATTTCTTTCCTTTCAATCGTACGTGTTAAACGTATGGTAGGCCATTTTAGTTTATTTATAATAAGTTATTTTAACATTTTGTCACTTCGTTAGTATCAAAAATGGTAGGAATAATGATAATTGAATTGTTCGCATAAAATTTCAATAAAAGTACGTTTTCTTAAACTCTTGATATCGGTTTGTTAATATTTGTATTTTTATTAATTGGTCAAAGTGTGCAGTTGTAACCTTAACGATGTTAACATTGCTTGCGACAAAAAATTCAACCCATGCAACTAGTGCAGACCAAGCCGAGTCCGTGCTGCTGTCTGTTCATGGTCTGCACTGATCGGTATTCTGTCAGTACTTGAAATTTTACCTAAAAATGATGAATGGTTTTGTCCTGATTAAAAAGATGGACAAGTCGATTTAAGATATTTAGCGTGGTAAGGGTTTAATCCTTGTTTGTTATCACTTTACAATTGCGATAATAAGTCAAGTATGTAATGTCCTGTTTAAACTAGCACGTGCTTTACATGACAGCTTTGTTCTAATTATATGATTCATCAAAGCTAGGGGTCCGTTAAAACACAATGGCAAGGCGTTTTACGTACAAATGAAGCCAAACATGTAAATGTCAACAAGTCTTTACAAGTATTTATAATTGTAAGAGTTAGCAAAATAAAATACTTAAAATGTCGACCAACTTAATTGTTCATTTAACAGAAAACAAAAGCTGATTGAACCTTAACCCGCTATTGTTTTTGTTAAAGAAAGTTTTCAGATTGAGACAATATATGCATAGTAATGGAGTTTTTGCTGAAACTAACCAGAAAGAAGTTCATACGATTAGATTCTGTAGAAGATACAAAACTTTCCAGATGTCTGAATACACTAGATCTTACAGCCTTAGGTATGTTTACACTTGATGGCTTAGATTTAGTTCATATGTTAAAAGCACAAAACAAGCTTAAAACTGACGCATAAGCTCCAGTGTAATATTTTGTAAAAACAACAGAGTTTTGTTGTATTTAAAGAATATACCCGAAAAACAAAAGAAACATATATGATACAGGTACCATTGAATCATATTCCATAAATAAACAATTATAAACCATTATATTTCATGGCCGGGTGTATCATTTGGTAAAACATAAATTTAAATCTAATACAAACGGTATGTAACAAATAATAAATATATACTTTTCTTTCATATTTTGTAAAATGTGATGAATACACTTCCAGCATTTGCATCACGTGATCGTCCAATATAAATCGTTATTGGATCAAATCTTATCAATGGAGCCTCGTTGTACAAACTATCTATATTAAGTCTATATTCTACTTCATCTTCACTTCGTTTTCATCTCCAGAGTTCTAAAAATTCTTAGACTAATATTGTTTAAATAGTTACAAAGTTCGTCAAACTGGTCTAAAATGGTGGTGTGAAATAAAGAGGCCATTAATCTCACCATACAATATAAAGTCCTTTACTGATTCTATTGGACTCATGCACAGCTTCGCATTGTCCAATATAGGTTTGACAGCTGCATTAAACATGTTACACAGAATTCATTACTGTACTCAACAATGTATTATAACCTAAAACTATAATAGTAATACATGCATCTGTGTTTTTTCAAATGTCCAATCACCATGTTACAATATTATATATGTATTATATACTTATATAATCACTTCAGGTATAGGAAGCACATTGGGAGCTGGTATCTATGTTGTAGCAGGTCAGGTTGCTAAGCAGGTTTCAGGTCCTTCTGTGTTTGTCTCCTTTCTGATTGCCGCAATAGCTTCAATACTTGCAGGTAAGATACTTATGAACGATTGCTGAACAGACCTACATGCTACAGTATAAGTCCAATAATGAATTACAATGCGCTGGTGAATTCAAAGTGGCTTACTGCCATGGTCCGGAAAGTAAACTAGAAAAACCACCTCCATCAATTGCAATGTGGGTATGGTATTTAAATTATGCTTTACTTGTCTGATACATTTGTTTTCACAAATTGAAGATAATTTATTAATGCGTTGATTATTTTCATTAATTATGTAGGACTGTGTTATGCTGAATTCGGTGCACGTGTACCTAAGACTGGATCAGCATATGTGTACAGCTATGTTACTATAGGAGAACTTATGGCATTTGTGATTGGTTGGAACCTTATACTCGAATATGTTATAGGTAGGTTATATTTTGAAATGTCTTTACATTGTTTGGAAAACATAACAATCAATAATCGCAACCAGATTTCATTTTTAAATTATGAAAAATTAAAAAAAAAACAACTGAACTGTCAGTATCTATTTACATATTTTGACGGAACACTTATATAATACAGGGACACTTATGTAATAAGAATGTTTTATTTAGACAATGTAAAGCAATATCATTAACATCATAATAGTAATCTCAACGTTGGTTACTTTCCAACCTATCTCGAGATCTTAAAATAAATCAAACAGCATTAATTACGCACGACGTCAATCCAACAAGTCCAGTCATTACTTTAGACGTTGTCCATATTTTACCAGGTACTGCTAGTGTAGCCCGAGCTTGGAGCGCTTATTTCGACTCTCTCATCAAGAATGCTATACAGACGTACTTTAAGGAGAATTTCCCCATGAACGTGTCCGGATTATCACCATATCCTGACTTCTTTGCACTGGGGATAACACTTTTGTTGACAGGTTAGTTATAACTATCTTGATATGAATGATTTCTTTATTCAAGTGAGGTAGAAGTTAAATGTCATGACTGTAGCAATCTGAATCCTTTCACAATTAAGAAACATCATATTGATAGTCTCTTAAGGATACAAAATTTAGATCGATGTCGAGTTGACCTGATTAGACCTGTGTTGTATATTTTGTTTTGGGCTTAATAGCTTTAATTTCGATATATTGCTTTCCCTGCTTATAATTTGAAACTGTCAGTCGTTCATTTGATTAAACGTATTATGGTGATACTCAGTAGCCTAAGATTTAACTTATATAATAAAGGGTGGTTAGTTAAGGTGTCAGTGTAGTAGATGCTATTATAGGTTAGTTCCTAAAACCTTTTGATGTTGATGTAGTATACCAATAACGTGAATTCAATCACTCCGTTTTTATTTTAAGATGAATCATTTTTATTGTGCAAAATTAGTCTAACAATTTCAATCCGAATATCGATTTTCACTTATTTTTTTCTTAATATAGTGTTTTTATATAGTTTTAAGTGCCTCATTTGATATCTGAACGATTAAGAATTTTATGTTTTAAAGTTTTCGGCCTTAAAGGTGAAGCTTCTTTTATATGTGAAGAAATAACGTTAAAACAAATCTTTGAGTCGTTTTCAAACATTGATTTCTCCAGATAAATGTTACCACTGTTAATGACAAAACTCCTTTTGTACAGTGGCCGTTTGTGTTTTTCTTTGCAAAGGAATTGTTGGAATTTAGGCCGTTATATATTGCCTAATCGGTTGTTTACGTGTGATTTTAGTGATCCTAGCAGTGGGTGTAAAGGAGTCATCCCGGTTTAACAACATATTTACTGCAGTCAATCTTCTGGTTGTTACATATATTATTATATGTGGAGCTTTCAAAGCAGACCATACTAATTGGGAGGTGAACCCTAAGGAGGTAATTAACATCTTCTGTGTAATTATCGTGTCACGTTTAGTTTTCAGGCTCCGTTAAATGATTGAATCCGTCATATGTGATCATGAAAAAAGTAATATCACGTATGTCCCTCATCGCCGGTCTAAGCACTTTGTCAAATTTAAACACTATAAGTTTTGGAATTAATGATCCCGAAGGACCAGTATACCCTTTTAGCTGCCATACAGCACTTACCTCTCTTACCATCTGCAAAGTTTTGTACAAATGACACTGAAACTAGCAGATACGACCATGAGAGTCAACTTTGTTAGTATGTAAGTCTTTAATGTATTTGAACTTTTATTTAGGTCGTCGGCGTAAACTCTACCGTTGTAGGACAGGGCGGATTTCTGCCATTTGGTTTTTCTGGAATGTTATCAGGTGCTGCAACTTGTTTCTATGCATTCGTCGGATTCGATGCTATAGCAACGACTGGTAAAGTGCTAGATATATCCTGTTCTTCCGACTTACTTACGTTGACAATTGCCTTCTGCTAATACCTCATTATTAAGTTATACCAATTCTTTGGCGTTCTTTATTAAATGTATATGTATAGTGCTAAAAATTAAATACGTTATATTAAATTTACATAAATACGAAGATAATTATTGTTATGGTCATTCTTTATTTGTTTAGGGGAGGAGGTGAAGAATCCACAGAAGGCTATACCTATAAGTATTGTTGTGTCTTTATTTGCCTGCTTCTTCGCTTATTCTGGTATATCTATTGTTGTAACGCTGATGTGCCCGTATTACCTTCTGGACGGGAATGCTCCTCTGCCAGCAGTGTTTGACAGAGTTGGTTGGCATGTTGCCAGATATGTCATTGCCGTGGGTGCTGTTTGTGGATTATCAACAAGGTACTTTGAAATAGTGAAATGTATATTTATGTGACGTTATCCGGAACTAGGAAAAGTGTTCCCCCCCCCACCTAATCTGTAGGTACAAAATAACTTTTACCGTTATAGCTTCACAGTGCACTTTCCTTCATAATAAATAAGTCAACCTGTTTCGCTTTTACTTGTACCTACGCTATTACCTGAGAAAACCCAAATATTCTTTATTCCGGAGTAAGCCTAGATATATCACAGGGTTATCAAGTACATTTCAGATATATTATTGTCTATCCAAAGCATTTTATTCATATACACACAAATATTAAACATTAACAGTGTCTAATCATTTTCAGTCTTTTAGGTGCAATGTTTCCACTCCCACGTGTTATATACGCTATTGCCAGTGATGGTCTCATCTTTAAATTCCTAGCTAGAGTGAATGCCCGGTACAAAACTCCGCTTATTGCTACATTTGTATCGGGTTTGTTCGCAGGTAATTCAACTTTTATTTCAAAACGTTTATTTCATGCCTTTTCTTTTCTTTTTTTAAACATATGTATACATCGATTAAGTCGGTAGATTCACCGAGGTACATGTAATTCTTTGGTTTGACATTTAATTATAAAATATCTTTTCTTTGACCATATTATCAATATCGGTGCTAGAGGGCGTGTGATAAATTGTACTTTAATAGTCGCAGTAAAGTCGAGTATATTTTCAACTGTATAATATTGTCTTTATTATCCTTGAACGCCTTCAACTTTTTTATGAGTTTTACAAATATCTAACAATAAATTATATGTAGTATTAATTAAGAGATTAATACACGGCAGCGTAGGACCGGAAGGTGATAATCGGTCCGCAAAGATGAACAGTTTTTATCACCTTAAGCCGGCCTCTTTGAGACACTGTAACACAAGTTGAAAGGTTGTCCAACGGGCATCCTGAGCACATGCCTTCTGTTTTATTAATTTTATTATGTTTCAGATAAATTTTAATTTTTTATTAATCTCCCCAGGTTATTCAAATCTTATGTTGTTTCTTTTTTTTACTTCTTATATGTATTTTTTAAACAGGTTTAATGGCAATGTTGTTTGACCTGAAGGAATTAGTGGACATGATGTCTATAGGGACCTTGTTAGCTTACACCCTGGTAGCTGTGTCGGTACTTTTATTGAGATACAGGGTGCATGGTATAGGTGAAAAAGAGCAATCTACTGATAGCTATACTCTAACGTGAGTTCACGTTATGTATTTTTGGTTCGATGTCTTTGGGATCGTTCAGCTTGGCATTGTTGTTGTTGTTTTTTTTGTGGTAGTTTTGTGGTTCTTTTCTTTTTTCTCTTTTGTCGAATATTTATAATATTTCTACTAGAAAAAAACCCGTTTAGGTCACATTTATTCGCGGCTTACATGTGGACTGTGCATATATCTTTTCATAAAATCTTACAAAAGTCACGTACATGAAAATTACATGATCACTGATAGATTATTTACCGAATGACATTTTTGGAACTGTATCTCTTCCCAGAAAGGTAATTCATGTATAACAGTTTTGGAAATATATAGCCAAAGGAACCAAGTCTTGGGAAAAGGGAGGATTATGGGACCATGTCTTGGGAAAAGGGAGACTTGTGGAGGACGCTTATTATCTCATGCGCAATATTCTCTATCATATTGTGTGCGGATTAAAATATATGAAGTCGATGACTTCTAATCCAGTTACCTCTATCGCGTGGGTTCGATTCCCGGGAGATGCTTTGGTAGTTTAGCGCGGAGGAAGGTAGTCTAGTACTGGTGGAACTCTCCAGGAAAGATGGTTAGGAAACTACCAGCCTATATTACTCCAATACTGTTGGGAAAAGGCGTAAAATGAAACAAACAAACGAACAATAAAAATGCGAATTTGTCGATGCTACTTTTAGAACTAGTTGTTGCAGGACGATCTGTGTCCGGGCCGCATCTTGAAACTGCATGTGCTTATCTTGTTATTGAATTAAGCTTTTTATTTACAATACAGTGTATATTGACGCGGCATTTTATCTTCACTATAAATGTTACACACGTTACGGTGAATATATCGAGAAGCGACTTACCTTTAATATAAAAATTCGGCCAAATGGCTAGGAAGCAATAAAAACCACATTTTTGGCCTTTAAATGATTTCAGTCATTTTATGTAGACTGTAAAGCAATATGTTCTGCGTAAATGAGCCGTGTCATGACAAAACCAACATAATGGGTTTGCGACCAGCATGGATCCAGACCAGCCTGCGCATCCACGCAGTCTGATCAGGATCAATGCTGTTCGCTATCAGTTTCTCTACTTGAAATAGGGTTTGTAAGCGAACAGCATGGATCCTGATCAGACTGCGCGGATGCGCAGGCTGGTCTGGATCCGTGCTGGTCGCAAACCCATTATGTTGGTTTTGTCGTGACGCGGCTCAATTATTATGTCATTCGGTGATATTGTGAACGAGATAATCATATATGAATTGAAATGTTTTGTTTCGGTGTTCAGTCTATCTATTGTCTTAAAATTCAATTGGTATATATTTGCCGTGGGTTTTCACACAAAAAAGAACCCCAATTATAATAACAACATTATTTTTAAAATAAATATTGTATTCATAAAATAAGGTAATAATAAAATGAAAGGACAAACAAAAGGAAACATTTTTGTTTATTTATTTATTTATTATTCAGTAAATATCGATCTTTATAACTACATTAATCGCTTAATTTGTTTTGTGCATTAAGTGTTGACTAAATTTGATGTTAATCACTGTTTCTTATGGTATATTGAATCTTTGTCATGAATTATATGTAATGGCATAGACTATTGACAGAAACTTACATCTATTTCAGAAATGGTACAATATTTTCAACAGCCTTTAATTTTAGAAACGAAAATCCGTCCAAGATAACAGAAAAAGTATCAGCGTATGCTGTTACTATATTTAGTAAGTGCAATCATCTTGACCTGTTTCATTTGCAAATACAGATTAGAAGTTTTTGTTTAATGCTATACTGATTGAATTGTCTTTATCAAGGGGCATCAGGTACAATTTTTACATATTTATAGAAAGGCTGCCCGCTAATATTGATACAAGAACCTCCTTAAGTATTATTTGTAATAGATAAACATTCACACATGATTGATAAAGAAAGAAATGCATACTGTGGAAATATGGTTCGAGATCTATTTCCGGTCCCGGTCATAAATTCATTTCCATTTTCAGGTGTATTCATTTCCAATTTAAGGTATATTCATTTCCATTTTCAGGTATATTAACAGTAGGACTATCAATATTTCTAAAGTTTGCAGAAGATGATTTATCACATGGTAAACCATGGGCGATTTTCATCACTGCCGTGTTTACGATAGTAATGCCGCTGATACTTATCTCACTTGCATGTCAACCACAAAACAAAACCAAGGTTTCTTTTAAGGTTTGTTCATGTCTTCTTATAAATTTACATTCATTTATTTTCTGATTCATTTATTTACATATATAGTAAGATGTCAACTATTTTGAGTTACTGAGCAATTGTCAACAGGATGCATACATTTGGACACGCGTCTTTATTGCAATTCAATTGGCTATCATCTGTGCAGCTTAACTGCAGATATTCAAATTCTAATGTTATATACTAAATTATAATTATGTTGATTTGCGAATCATGTCTGTGTGTGTGACTATACCGAATAAATTAGTTATATTCAAATCACCATGTGATTAGTAGCGTGTGGGGGAACAAATTTGCCCCGTACTTCATCTCAGGTTTGCTATGTTTTTAAATGGTATCCGTATAATATATTTCAATAGATTAAATACCGCTTAAGCCATGAGAGGTGATTCACATCACATCATGTATGAACAGACAATTAAAAACGCGTCTGCAATGGTCATTTATTTGCTTTGTTTGCATTTCTCTCCAGTGATATCGCCTTTTCCAGATTTTAACAGTAATTATTGTTTTTTTAATTTATTCATCTTTTTGTTTGTTTTTAAAAAGAGATACTGTGTGGACATTAACTAAGTAATGTCAAAAGAAAGTCGCATTGCCGTCCCCATTGTACCTGCTATATATAATCTGGTTGATCTATCTTTTTTTCAGGTGCCTTTATTACCGTTTTTACCTGGCATAAGTATATTCGTAAACATATTTCTTATGCTTAGGCTGCCAACTGCGACATGGATCCGCTTTGCTGTTTGGATGGCGATAGGTACATCGGTTTCTAAATTTTTATAATTAAATATTGTATACCGCTTAAAGGTTATAAAAGGGAAGAAATAGTCTGTATGGTGGATACCATAACATGTATTCTATCTTTGTAAAAAAATCTTTATATTTTGATGTAATTGAAAAAGAATCATTACAAAGATTTTTTTTTAAATCAATTAATTCAGCTTCCTACTGATTACTTTTATATATCATTTTGTCGTTTAAATTATGAACCATTAATGTTGCAAAAGGGCTAAACGTAGTTGATTATAGATACTAAATTTTGTACTTTCAGGTTTTATCATATACTTCTGTTATGGATTAAGGAACAGTAATCAAGGGCTTCGAAAATCCGAGACAGACAACTTTCCAGACTATGAAGTAACATGTGATAGCTCAGTTAACAGTGCAAGAAGTTCTAAAGAGCCAAATACCGACCATAATAGCTCAGAAACCGCCAGATTATTGCGTCCCTCTAATGTTCTGTGATAATTGTTTTCATTCATATTTCACTTGTGATTCCACAAACCATGGTCGATTTTACACTCTACACGCGCGTGCATATAAAAATGCACTTTAGATTACAAAAAGAAGTGTATGGAACAATGATAGCTATTCGTTGTTGACCTTATTTGATATTATCTTGTCTTTCAACTAAAGACTATTATTGAAAAGGAGTTTGTGTGCGATATATATATTTAGCTAATTAGAAAACTTGTCTAGTGTTGAAAATCACACCATGAGCTGCAATTTCAACTTTTTGTTTACGATTGTGTGATGAACATAATTTTTGTCATAAATGGTTGGAGACTTGCCAATTTTGTGTGGTTGTATGAAAACGTTTAAACCTTTGTGTATTTTTTCTCAATATTTTAAACACAGTGGTCGACATGCCTTTTAAGTGTTTCCTGTTGGAATGCAAATCATTAGATATTCTAAAGAACTTATCAGCAAAGAAATGGAAGCAAACAAAACAATGAATCTGAAACAAACACACTTTGTATACTTATGACGGCTACTTTGATATATAACGTTATTTGTAAAATTTTATATTAAGATAATTATATTGTTAATATTTTCATTTAGCATTTTTATTCTTAATCAACCACAATACATAATTTATTTAAAATGGATTGGTGCTCTATTTTTATTTGTTTGGGTCGTCAGACCAAACAAATAATGGTAGCGAAATTTCAGAGTCTAATGTTGCTAATTGCAAATGCCGAAAGTAGTCCAATTTTTTGGAGCGGTTACTTCCCTTTTGTATGTACACTAAAGCCGAAAAATTCAGGGGAGATCACTGCGTAAAGATGGTCAAAGACAGGCGCATCAATTTTCAAGCAAAGTAATTCCCGAATGGTCAAAGATTTCTAATATTGTTTTATTGTATTTTCTGATCGAAAATAACTAAATACAAAGCGGACATTCAATCTCTGACACAGAAGTTTACTACAAACCTAACAACAAGTAGTTCTCAAAACAGCTAAAAACTAGCGATTTAAAAGAAAGAAATATTTTATTTTGTTACAAGTATCCAACAAATTACAACGCATTTAAAGTTAAACAATAGCGTTGGCTTATAGAATTGTCAATAAATGCACAATCACAAATTACGCGGATGAATATGATTTTATCAATGAAAATACTATTTTTAGCCATGTTGATTACAAGCCGAGTAGTGGAATATATAGATTCTACATGCCGGACCGTTTGGGCGAGAGGATTTTTGCTAAAATATCTACTTCAATTATAAACAACAGGTTTAGCCTAAACAAAATACCTCGAAATTAATAAGGATTACAAACCCGAACTGCAATGGAAGTTCCAAATTTAGAATGATTTGATATTATTCAGACACACTGTGTATAACTTTTCCGTGGTACAAGGGTAACGCGCTCGCCTCGTGAGTGAGAGGTCTCGAGTTCGTATCCAAGTCGAGAAAACTTTTTTTTTTTTGTTAAATTCTTTTTTTTAAGTGTTTTTGTTAAGGAAGTAGCCATGATATACAAAGATAAAGTGTGGCTGTCGTAAAAAAAGGACATAAATGATTTTTTGATGCAACTCTAGTTATGCAGAATTACGGATGTATCAAACTCTGGTGCCTTACAAAAGGAATTATAATACATAAAAATAAACTTATACAGGAAAATGCATACAGATATACAGTACGATTGCAAAGATCAGAAAATACCACAGAACTTGCAGCAGTTTGATTCTTTATAAATATACATGCTTATAGTAAGCTCCAGGATTATTTACATCTGTGTTAAACAACAGTTAAAGTCGTTACAAGCCCTAATTTAGAATAATATGGTTTTCTTCAGGCCGTTCACATATTAATTCACCGTGGCTGAAGGGTTTTCGGGCTCGCTTAGGAAGCGAGAGGTCTGGAGTTCAAATCCCAGTAAAGGTTACTCATTTTTTTAAATTGTTAAAGTCAAATAAACATTGGATTGAATATCAGTGTTGCAATTAGTCTAATAGCCAATTTACTACAATTAAAACGCTGGAAAGCATTGGTGGCACTAAACATATAATCTCACAACCTGCACCTTTCTTACATTCTGAGACCCAAACAAATTCAGCGCCTTCTGTGCTTTGATTTCTTTCCTTTTTACACAGTCGTTAATTAAGACAGAGAAAAACTCAATATCGATGTAGCCAATTTTAGTATATAACGATAGTGGTGTTCAACCATTACGTAGTAAAGTACTCGATTAGAAATAACGTATTCTCATGATGATAAACAAGCTCGCCAAATGTAAACTTCCGGGTTCTAAATTAACAACAAAATTCACATGACACGTTTACAAACACTGATAAAAATTAACCAGTTTCATACTTCGTGATATTTTCATGCTCAATAATGTCTAGACACATGACAGTATTAAAAAATCGTCCAATATTTGTTTGTCATTTGGTGCACTTGTGAGGTTGGGTTTTTTTTTGTCTTGGAAAATCTGTCTGTAGACTGTTTCTGGTTAAATAGATAAGAAGTCTAGTAGAAAAAAACAAAAAACAGGTTAGTTAGATCTACTACATTAAAAAAACATTTGCTAATAAACTAAAGTAAATAATAGTTACCTTTGAATGAAAATATTAGTGTGTCACACCTGAAGATGTTATTTAATCCTCCAACTTTCAAGTGATGGAATGAACTGAGTGTATAATGATGTGTGGCACTAGTGGATTCAAACCCTGTCGGACAAGTCGCTGGTTCCTTAAGCAAGAAACTTTACACTCATTTCTCAGTACTGATTGGTTCCTAGCCTAGTCCTAATAATATAAGACGTTTCTGTTAGTACTATGTACACTGCAACAACGGAGTGTACATAATACTAACAGAAACATCTTATGTTATAGGACTAGTTCCTAGCCCAACAAATTGTGCGATTTTTGGCTTTATTACATTGACCACAGGAGCTTGAAATTCTATCAATAATTGCTCTAGAGTCTGATTAATAAAAGCTCCTGTGCATAGATAATTGTCGCCCTTTGCCAACGTCAGCAGCATGCATGAAATAAAATTGTTAAAAAATCTGGAACCAATCTGTTAATCACTATAGTCACAGGGGATAGGTAATGGTAGAATGTTTCTTTTTATTTTTAAATTACTTCTTTTAATGTACTGTTCAATACATTTTTTGTGGCGATTGTGCTTGGACTTACAATTAAGTAAACTACAGTGTCACCTCATTTTTATTTTATTTTTGATCATTTTTGTATCCCAGAGATCATGTAGCATGTACTACGTCATGTACTTACTGCCAATTTAACTTGGTGATAAAAAGTTACTGGTGTAATAAACATTATATTTTCTTTTTAAACTGTTGAGTCATAAAACTCTGACTGGAGTTTTTGTGTCGCCTTGAAAAGGTGACATATAGGGGTTACTTTTGTCGGCGGCGGCGGCGTCTGTGTCGGCGTCGTTGTCGTTGTCGGCGTCGGCGTCGGCGTCCGCTAAAGCTTGTCCGGAGCATAACTCAGACACTATAAGTCTGATTGACTTCAAACTTGGTATGCATGCTTCTTTCAATAACCCGAAGTGCAGTGCACAATGACCAGTACTCTGCAGTTCTTATTTTTTGAGTTATAGCCCTTTGTTAATTTTCATACTTTAATTTCGTCCGGGCCATTTCTCTTCAACTAAAAAAGCTATGGACTTGAAACTTCATAGGATGATAGATCTCATTAAGAAGAAATGCAGTGCACAAGAACCAGTACTCTGCACTTCCTAATTTTTGAGTTATTGCCCTTTGTTAATTTTCATACTTTATTTTTGTCCGGGCCATTTCTCCTAATGTATAAAAGCCATGGACTTGAAACTTCATAGGATGATAGGTCTCATTAAGAAGAAGTGCAGTGCACAAGAACTGGTACTCTGCATTTCTTATTTTTTGAGTTATTGCCCTTTGTTTATTTTCATACTTAATTTTTGTCCAGGCCATTTCTCTGAAAGTATAAAAGTTATGGACTTGAAACTTCATAGGATGATAGATCTCATTAAAAAGAAGTGCAGTGCATAAGAACTGATACTCAGCATTTCTTATTTTTGAGTTATTGCCCTTTGTTGCTTTTCTTACTTTATTTTTGTCCTGGTCATTTTTCCTCAAGTATGAAAGCTATGGACTTGAAACATCATAGAATGATAGATCTTATTGATAAGAAGTGCAGTGTACAGAAACTGCTGCTCTGCACTTATTATTTTTTAGTTATTGCCCTTTGTTATTTTTCATATTTCATTTTTGTCCTGGCCATTTCCCCTAAACTACATTGTTCACAAGGCGACACATCCGACTCGCGGAGTTCTAGTTTAATTCAGGATTACATTGTGTTAATTTATTATGGCAGGAGCGGGTGGTTGGAAGTTTTTGAATGGGGGTATAATAGTATTCTATATCTTCCCAGTTATATACTGATGTATATCAAAATGCAATTTACTGTAATTCTAATGAACTATGATGGCATTATTATGTGACATTGGCAAATTGGTATCTACTGAACTTGAAGGGAATAGGTTAATTGAAACTTCTTATGCTTATTTGGGAGCATATAGGAGGTCACAATCTAAGATTCATAACTGTTATTTGGGTTTTTTACAGAATTATGTCCCACTTTGAACTAAGACAATTCTACATTATCAAGGCTATGATATCAAGCACTTAGAATAGTCAAACGCACTTTCATACTGACAGCTCTTGTTGATTTTGCTTTCACATGCAAGCATGATGGAATTTAACATTTATGTTTTGACAATGAAACTAGTCAAACCTCCTAGGCCATCATTGCAGTAAGTTGTTTTTACATGGCACCCTGAGTCATGCATATAAAAATCATATAACCAAGGCTGAATTTTCTTAGCTCTGTTGATGTATACACAGTATGCAGTACTTATGCTGGATTAATCAATGTTTTATAATAAACAGTTCCTGATTATTTCCAGTGATTGATGAAAACATTTTGCTGAATCAATAAGACTTTTATTATATAGGTTAAGTGTATGAGAAATCATCATGAGGATACTTCAGAAGTTAACAAGGAAGAAGTTTATAGCAGCGGATTCTGTACATCAAACAAAGCTCGCTAGATGTCTTAACACTCTAGATCTTACTGCTCTAGGTAAATATTACCTCTAAACTTACAGTATAACATCTGTATATCTATCATAAATTCTGGTAAAATTTGTCATGTACTTTATCAAAAATGTAGGCAAATGGTTACATGTAAGATTAATTTTCTTTATGAATTTTTGTAGTTAAGAATTTATGTACTTTTTGGGAACTTAGGTATTTTAGTATCTTTGGAAAAAATGTGTTTTGGATAATGTTCTGAGAAAATAGGTGTTTTTTATCTAGAGGGAACAAGTTTGATTGACAGATTCAGTGAAAAACACTGTTTAACAATCATTACATCACATATAAATAACATTAGAGGTATCTTAAAATGATGAGATGATTTTATGTCAGATATGTCATACCTTTCAACTGCAGAATTTGGCTGCTTTGAAACTGGAACAGTCCATTCAAAAGTTAATTGGATTTCAATATCAAAATACAAAAAAAAGCTACTAACATGTCTGTTCAGACTGCTTGGATTTGCAGACTGCGAGCTGGCCCACTATCAACCGCAAAGGCTTCATGCTTTCAGTTCCAGCAGGTTAATTGTTAAGCTGTCATATTATATAATTATGTAACAAGATGTATGTTTTTATGTCTTGTTTTCACTTCAGGTATAGGAAGCACATTAGGAGCTGGTATCTATGTTGTAGCTGGACAGGTTGCCAAGCAAACATCCGGTCCTTCTGTGTTTGTCTCCTTTCTGATTGCCGCATTAGCTTCAATACTTGCCGGTAAGTTGTACATTGATGTAATTGACATATTTATTAATTATAAATATCAATTTTATATTGCTATAATGAAAGAAATTCTTGAAATATTAAGTAATGATAATTATAACCCATATCGTGCTGAATATCAGGCCTAAAATAAAATTTAATTTATTTCCCTTTCCCTACCTACCCAACAAATTTGCCCCCCTACCCAAAAGATTTTTTCAAGTTCTAAGGGGTTGAAAGTATTTTTTTTCTTTTAGAGTACAATAGGTACAATTCAGTCTGATATTTTAGACAGCTAGCATAGTTAATTAATTGTTGCATATGTCAGTTGTGAATATGGTAATGCATGTACATATACTATTGCACTTAATAAATTAATTTTAATAGTCCATTATACATATATGCAGATTATTTATTATTATGCACATATAAAAAAAATAATTTTCCTATCTAACCAACCCTAATTTTAATAGGTCAGGAAGGGGAAACAATCATATTTCTATTTTTGGCCTCAGTATAAGCTTGAAAGGTGTAAAGCACATCTACACTGGACCTTGGTGTTTGGAGTCTCAGGAAAAAAGTTAGCTATTTTAGTTACAGCAGATTGACTCCTTGACGTGTAGTCACACTGTTTTTACCACTTAACCACTGTGCATACTCTTGATTGAGTAATTTTGACAAGCTTTGTCAAATGATTATACATTTTCCTAAAGTATATAATTATGTATTCATTAACTTTAATTTATGCAGGACTGTGTTATGCTGAATTCGGTGCACGTGTACCAAAGACTGGATCAGCATATGTGTACAGCTATGTTACTATAGGAGAACTTATGGCATTTGTGATTGGTTGGAACCTGATACTTGAATATGTTATTGGTAGGTTAAAGTAAAAGTTTATGTTGAAATTAAAATCAACACTGATTTATACATTTTTCTCCATTATACTACACTAAATATTTTAAATGGACTTGTCCGTTCTTTCAGTCTAGAAAAACTATTCCTCATTTTTAGAAAAATTTCAAGTATGTACTGACTGAATAGGGAACAGTGCAAACATTGATTGATCTAGTCTGCCCTAGTTGTATGTTGTATAATATGTTGCTGGCAGCATGTTAAGGGTTAATTAACTGCACATAATTCTTGTTATATGATGATTTTGGTTGGTTCTAAGTCACAATTGACATTGTTTAGCTCATAATGGCTTCTTTCCACCTTAACTGACCTTTCACTATAGATAGCTTTTTCACATGAAGCAATTAAAAGCCCCTTGTAGGGTTTTAATCCAGGCAAGTGAAGACCAGTTGATAAAAAGTCACCTGTCTTATCAATGAGACACAATATACACTGGTATATTTTATAGGGACATAGTGAGAACCCATTACTTTCACTGTTTTTTCTAGGCTTAACATTTTGGTTCTTCAAAGAGAAAGTCCATAGTTAAAGCAGTGCTAAATTATTACTATAACTATAATGGGTATGAATAAGAATTATAATGTTTATCTAAAGGTTATAACCTTTACAATTCTAATTACTAAATTAATATATGATATTTATATTCTGTTTATTTCTAGGAACAGCAAGTGTAGCTCGAGCATGGAGTTCCTATTTCGACTCCCTGGTCAATAACACCATACAGACGTATTTCCGTGACAACGTTCCTATGGACATATCTGGCCTTTCACCATATCCTGATTTCTTTGCCTTTGGAATAACTCTTTTTTTATCAAGTAAGTGTTAATATGCCATTTACAGGGTCAAAATTGGGCCCTTTTCCCTCCATTGAAGTACCCTTTCTCCTCAATAAATGTGTGTTTTTGCCATTTATTGGGGATAAAATTTTGCTAGTTGCCCTCTATTGATGTTCAGGTTGGCCTGGCTATATACTGGTGATAAAAGGTAATCACTTTTTGTTCCAGAAGATTAAGGTTTAAAGCTGCACGCCAGCAGATGAGCAAAAATATTTTGATAGAATCAAACCTGAGAAAAATGTACTAAGATTTTAGGAAAGGTATAAAGATTCAAAATTCTAGTAATAATTTTCATGTTATATGTGATTAATGACAGATTTTTTCAGTATTTATAACTATATTTTTATTGGGTTACTAACACAGCAAGGGCTATTTTTGCATATTTTGACCTCTGTAGTAATTTACATAGGTTGTAAGTGTGATAAAGTGTAAATTGCATTCTTTGGGTAATTTTACAATATTATACTGTTAAATACATTTTCAAATTTTCATGAAAATTAGCATGAATCTGGAGGCGTGCTGCTTTAAAAGCTCTTGAAACTTTTAGTATCACTTTTATTTGATTATGATTGAACAGGTATGATTATAGCTCTCTAAAGTCTTTATTGACAATGTAAAATAAAGATGTATGTACATTTACAAGGTTACATTACATGAAATACTAGTAGACAGTATGCTGGATCTTATATGTTGATCAAATAGTGAAGAAAGTACGAGAATTTTAATACCACGGTACAAATTGGCTGATACTACATTTTAACATACCAGGTTATTTTAATGTAACCCCACAAAAAATAGCATAAAAAATGGTCTTTGTTGTAAAGAAATAATTTGAAAAAAGTAACCAGGTGCTTAATGTTTGTGCAATATGAAAATGATTATTAGAATAAATTTTAAATAGGAGTGTTTTTCACATAACCTTTGGTTTAAACGCTAGACTGTGTAACAAGTTCTTGCAACTTATATGAATTACTTTCGAGTCTGCTTATTGCTTTAAGCAATACTGGCGTCATATGAAGAAACATGTTAGTGACCTAACTAGGTCTAGTATCCATGATCCCTGGGTTGAGAGGCAAGCACCTTAACCATTAGGCCATCACTCAACATGACCTTTATTTAAAGGTGGTCATTGATTCATTGCTGACTGTGTTCACATGTCTTACTTAAACATTTGTGAAGAATCGTTTGTGATGAAACGTTTGTGATGAAACACAGATAAATTGCAAATTAGAAACTTAAGGTTTTTGATTTTAAATTGAGGCTTTGATAAATTTACAGATATATTTTCTGATTTTTTTTTCCATCATTAGTGATTTTAGCAGTGGGGGTAAAGGAGTCGTCTAGATTCAACAATCTTTTTACAGCAGTAAATCTCTTGGTGGTTACATATATAGTTGTTTGTGGGGCATTTAAGGCAGATGTTGACAACTGGCACATCAACCCTGATGAGGTAATTCAGTGAAATGTTTTCCTGTACATTTTAAATTTGAAAATTTTAGATCAGTTACAATAAGATATTTACGGAAATTTATCAAACCAATTGATATAGCCGTAAACATTGTACTGAAAATGTTTAGATTATGAAGGAAAATCTTCACAACTATGTCTCAATCAAACCTACATGTAGTATGCAATACATCCATTGACAGTCTCTATATGAACTACATAAATAACGGAGGTATATCGAGTGAAAAAATACAAGTTGTTTCCCTTACCTTGGAGTAAAATCAATATCTTTAATGCTAAAACAATGCAAAATTAGCCTTTTTCAAGCCGCTAGTTTTGGGCAATTTAATGTCCGATTTTAAAATTTACTACACCAATAAAAAGCTTGTGATCTTAGCTTCATCTCAGTATATATTTCAACACATTGTTTGACACTGAAGGTATTTAAATTTATGGTGAAACCTACCACAAGTCAGACCATTTTACATACGTTTTATGCAGTGAGTTTCGCAATCTGTTATCTTTACTTGCAATTCTACTCATAAAAATAGCCTGTCGTCTGCTAGTTTAGAAAAAACTGTCAATTTGTGTATTTCCACCATTTTTTTTTTTCTCCGTATTTCTCAGATTTTTATACTCATCAATATAGTGCATTTGGCAACTTAAATCATGGCCCCATATTTTATCTCAGTGCTGTGATATGGTTTTGTCCTTCTGAATTTCAGTACCCTTAAAGCTGCATGCCTCCAGATAAACAAAAAAGTTTCAAGAAAATCAAACTTGAGAAATATGTACAAAGATTTTAAGAAAAATAAAAAGATATAAGAGTCATGTAATATTTTACATGAGTGACTGATTTTGCAGTATTTTTTATCACCATATATCTACTGAGTGACTAATGCAGTAAGGGCAATTTTGTATATTTTGACACCATTTTGATAATTTTTGTGAATTGTAAGTGCCATTTGTAATGCGTTAATTACTTTCTTTGCTCGCTTTTTTTACTTTTATATATATTTTAAAAACTTTCATGAAAATTAGCATGAATGATGGTAGGCTTAAATACGTATAATAATATTGTTTTGTATAAAGAAATATTAAATAAACCATTACATGTTTAATTTACAATGATATACCACCATCCCATGTATAGTCATGTGTTCCCTATGTAACTTGAGTAAATAAAAGCTATGTTCTTTTCATGTTCAGTTCTGCCTAAGATATGAGATTTCTTTATGCTTATTATGAAATGATGGGTGTTTTAAAATTTGCACAGGTTGTAGGGTTAAATTCTACAGATATAGGAGATGGTGGTTTTCTACCATTTGGCTTTTCTGGGATGTTGTCAGGAGCAGCCACATGTTTTTATGCCTTTGTTGGATTTGATGCCATAGCTACAACAGGTAGAATTTGTACTTTTTCTTAAGTTTTAGTACCTTTTAATTTGCAATTGAAACTGTTGAAAGCAATTATCAGTATCTGAAGAATCTTTGTAATAATAATAGTATGCATTTACAACTGACAGCTTGCAAAAATTGAATAATCATGTATAATTGATGAGTGAGTTTATAAAGGCATACTTGATAATAATGTAACAATTTCAATTTTACAATGATGTGATATATTTAATTATGAAATGTCAATAGCTGTATGAAATAACTTTTATTGGATCATATATTTTTGTACAAAACTGTACAATAATATGTCAATAAACACTAAAAAAAACATTCTGCATGGGCCATCATTATGATTTTCATTAAAATACCAGAACTGGGTAGACCTGAAAATACATGACAGTGTATCATTGATAGTTCATATTTCATTTAAAAAATAAATGTTTAAAGATATTTATTCTGCAGAAGATACTTCTTGATAAGCATAAACATTGTATTATATTAATGAATTAGAAATACCAATTAATGTTAATTGAGTGACGGCATGGCCAAGTGGTAAATGGGTTGGACTAGTAATCTAATGATCGCTAGCCGAATGGGTTCAAACCTCGTTTTGGGCAAGTCGTTGTTTTCTTGAGCAAGAAAGTTTACACTTATTGCTCATTACTGGTTGGTTCCAGGAACGGATTCGAAAGTGTGTCTATAAGCTTATAGCTTAATTCCTACACAATCAAACTAAAATATATTCTAATGAATAAAGTAGGTGAGGAACACACGTACAACACCAGGTCATGTTTAAAAAGTTTTTATTGGCGAAGGAATTCAATTCCTGTCTGCTGTGCGGCCAAATCATAAATATGTCATCTATGTATCTCCACCATACTAACGGTTTTAATACTTGTGTTCGTAGAAATCTCGACTCAGGATGTGCCATAAAATATATTCTGTATAAACCAATTGTGTATCTTGTTTGTTTTATATTTGTTTAGGGGAGGAGGTGAAGAATCCACAGAAAGCTATACCAATAAGTATTGTTGTGTCTTTATTTGCCTGCTTCTTCGCTTACTCTGGTATATCTATTGTTATAACACTGATGTGCCCATATTATCTACTGGACGGGAACGCTCCTCTGCCAGCAGTGTTTGACAGAGTTGGTTGGCATGTTGCCAGATATATCATTGCTGTGGGTGCAGTTTGTGGACTGTCAACAAGGTTTGTTGCTTAAAAATGGTAACACTATTAAAGGCACATTATGCTTTAGAAATGAATTGATTTTTTTTCTTTTGAAAGGGTCAACATGAGTTTTGAAATGTATAAATAATGGTTTTAGAGCACGTTAGAGGCTTATCAACTAAAGAAAGTAGTCCAGAATGTGAAATGATTAGTCATGAGCAAAGCAAAATGTACAAAATACTAAATCGCTAAATTGCACTAATTGTTAAAAAATAAGTGAAACACGCAAAAAATAGTTCAGGTAATTGGCCAATGAGGATCTTTTTATGAAATTATTTGAAAGACCAAATTTAGAAAAGCTTTCCAAAAATAGAAATGAATGCATTTCAGGGGCATAATGGGTCTTTAAACATCTGTATGTCAGAATTGGGACATAATATGCTCAGAATAAGACAGACAACTGTCAACCAGATAAGCGGTGATAAGTTTGTGGCCAATTGACAGCCAAAAGTTTTTATTATAAAGAATAACTATTAATATATTTTATAACATCATGTAAAAACACTACAAGACCATCAACATTTTATGTTATTTGACGTAGATTTCTATTATTTCTACTGTTTACTATAGTTACACATAAAGAATTCAGGATGATCAACAATATAGAATGGAGGCATATGCTCCTGTTTTGATGAAAAGATAATTCAGCGCTAAACTTCAGTTAAATGTCCCATTTATTTTCTCCTAGGTGATATAAATTGATGAAGAATGTTGAACAACTTTAACTTAATTGTCGTCCTACTTTTTTACGCGGAATCAGTTTATTCAAAGTTATTTAAGATTATTACTTTTTATACAAGGATATATTACCTGTTAAAGATCTTTATTATAAATTAATAATACAAGGATATTATAGGATAGCCATTTTTGACAGTTTGATAGAGCTTTGTACCTTCTAGTGCAATAAGGATTTGATATGCAATTTTTGGACTCTGAATATGAAAACCAGGCTAGTGAAGTGATGCAAACTTTTGACTTGGTAAATGATATCAATATATTATTAAGTTATTATTTTTCAATTAATTACTGTGTTAATAACAATGTGATAGATATATCTGTGATAAATTGTCTTAATTTGTTTTGTAATATAACATACACACATATATATATATACACAAATAAATAAATCAATCAATCAATCAATCAAAACAAAATTGATTAGATTGAATCCTATATTTATTTAAATTGGTTGATAACATGGGTAAATGCTTGAAGTTTTAGGGGCGTCAGTGGCCGAGTGGTTCAGGTAGTTGACTTCAAACTACTTGCTCCTCACCGATGTGGGTTCCAATCCGGACAGGGACTTTGGATTCTTTCATGTGAGGAAGTTATCGAGTTAGCTTATGTAATGTTGGTGGTTCTACTCAGGCCTGAAATAATGCACAGAGGCTTATAATGCTTCCTCCATAGTTGCCAAATGACCTATACTGTGTCGGTTTGATGTCAAACCCAAAACAAACAAACAAATGCTTGAAGTTCCTTAGATACACCATATAAGGTGTGAAATAATATTCTGTACGAAGTTTTAAGTGAGTTAACAATGCATGAAATAACATTCTTCTTTTTATCTTCAGTCTCTTAGGTGCAATGTTTCCACTACCCCGTGTGATATATGCTATAGCCAGTGACGGTCTTATTTTCAAGTTCCTGGCTACTGTCAGCGAAAGGTTTAAGACACCCCTGATTGCTACCATACTATCTGGTGTCCTTGCTGGTAATGTTGTTTTACTTATAAAATCAATGAACAAATAAAGTCAGTTCAATGTAGCACGTTTATATACCATTTTTACACATGCTTTTCACATAGCATGTATTATCTCCCCTGGCAGCTGTTTTCAGGGTCATTCTCAATTTAATATATGCTTAAGATAAGCTTAAAATCTAAAATTCTAAGCTTATAAATTAGTGATGGAAATCGGTTGAAATTTGTCCCAATCGATCATCGGTTCAGTCAGATGGGACATAATCGATAACTTTTCGAATTAAGTCGCGCTAAAAAGAAATTTGGAAGTAAGATTTCTTCACAAGGCACTTGATTATATTCAGTAACATGAACTTCATTTAGCACTTTTTAACACAGTTTTAACCTTATATAGTCATAATTTTACGAAATAGATTTTATTTTGCAATGGATGTCAAATAATAACACTCAAATCACATTATATTACTATTGTTTACATCACTTATTGAGCCTGTTCAACTCCAAATTGTCTCTGAGATGATTTTTTGCGATCGGCGAGGTGTTCCTAAAAGAAAATTACCGTCAGAATTAATTACCTTTGATTTTTAAACATTTTCGACGACGTCGCGGAACAAATTTTTGTGAATCGATTATTGTCGCTTTACATAACAGTAACTGATTATCGGCGACTTGCGACAATCGGAACATCACTATTATAAATAACTTTAAGATATTGATGATTGAATAATACTTTCCTGCACATAAGAAAAAAAATTGATAATTCATTTGGATCAACTGTTCATTGATTTGTCATATAATAACATATTATATTCATATATTTACCCAAAGAATAGGGGCCATACATTGTCAAGGGAGGTAAATATTGCGAAAATTAGGAATTGTCTGAAATTTGAGTTTGAAAAAGAAAAACAACACAAATGGCTGTCAATTAGTCATTTAAGTTAAAAGTATAATACAAAATGACAAAATTGAAAATGTTGCTGGCTCAGTTTGCTTGAGCCTGTTCATGAGAGGTACTAGAATGTGCAAGTTAACTTCCCTGGCACCTGTTTAAGAAATACCTTAACGTACATGGAATAACATGAAAGTTTGCTCATAAACTATTTGTTTTTTAAGATTAGGCTCTTCGGCTTGATGGATAAGGTTGTGTCTTGCTAGCTCTTACTTATCCCTGTGTTTGGTTTGATTCCTACTGTTAACAATGACCTCATTCATATGTGGATGTTAGTACATTGTATTAAGCAAGCATAAAGAAATGAAAGGTTCAAAGGTTCTACTAAGACATGTAAGAAGCCCTAATGCCTGAAATAATGTACACATATTTAGCTAGCACTGGATGTGGCTTGGTAGCATGGGGGCTGAAACAGAGCAGCCTGTAAATATTGATCTTTTCTCTCATAATCTTCTGATTGTAATGCATATAGTCTATTATAAAATCTACTGTCACTAACTACATTATAGAATTCCATTGAACCCAATGTTTAGACTATAATTATTCTCTTATCTATAGCTAGATTATAGAACACTCAATAACTGCATGTAGTACATGTATTTAAATATCAAGTGCATTTATTACATGAAACAAGGTAAGAGTATTTCAGTGCAGTAAATAGTTGTATGACAAAAATTCTGATGCACTCATTAGTTACAATACCCTCAATAGCTACCTGTATAGATTTAATATAACACCCAATAAAAATTGTATTTGCTAAACAGGTGACAATATTTATGTTATGCTATAGTAATAGGACAAATCTGTTACTTTAACATAGCCTTTGCTTTACTTTCATAGCCATTGCTATACATATAATAGCCTTTGCTTTACTTTCATAGCCATTGCTCTACTTATCATAGCCTTTGCTTTTAATTACTTTTATAGCATTTGCTTTACTTTTATAGCCATTGCTTTACTTTTATAGCCATTGCTTTACTTGTATAGCCATTGCTTAATTTATATAACCATTGCTTTACTTCTATAGCCATTGCTTTACTTTTATAGCCATTGCTTTACTTTTATAGCCATTGTTTTACTTTTTTAGCCATTATTTTACTTTTATAGCCATTGTTCTACTTTTATAGCCATTGCTTTACTTTTATAGCCATTGCTTTACTTTTATAACCTATAGCCATCGCTTTACTTTTATAGCCATTGTTTTACTTTTATAGCCATTGCTTTACTTTAATAGCTATTGTTTTACTTTTATAGCCATTACTTTACTTTTATAGCCATTGCTTTACTTTTATAGCCATTGTTTTACTTTTATAGCTATTGCTTTACTTTAATAGCCATCATTTTACTTTTATAGCCATTACTTTACTTTGATTTTATTGTAGGTGTGATGGCAATGTTGTTTGACCTGAAGGAATTAGTAGACATGATGTCTATAGGGACCTTGTTAGCTTACACCCTGGTGGCTGTGTCGGTACTTTTGTTACGATACAGGGTGCACAATATAGGAGAAATAGATGAATCGAAGGGAAGTTATACTCAAGTGTAAGGATGTTTCTTAGCTCCACTTTTTGAAGACCTTCCCGTCATTGTTGACATTGGTGTCCGCATTGGTTAATTTTTTTCTTTAGGTCCTTTTTCTTATAAACTATAAAAGCTGTTCACTATAAACTACTGTTTGGCGGAATAAATTTGCAGGGCCTAATTTTTGCGTCTTTTTTTTTAAAATGCACTTATTAGCGGTGTCTTAAATTCACAGGATACTTCATTCTGAAATTCTATATATTCAACAATTTTATGCCAAATCCATACAGTCTTCTATGACTGCTTCCAAAGAGATCGAAAACATTGACATTGACCTACTATTGTCTGTTATCAAGGTAAAACAGGCTCAGTGGCTCATAAATGCATTAGATAAACTGCCGAAGCAAACAGACCTTATAATAAAAAAGCATGTGCTTTGGCTGGAATAGAATAGAATGAACAGTATGATTGTTTGAATAAACTGTTTTTTTACCAAATTTAATGTGTACATCCAAAAAATATATGAAATGAAACATTTGTTTTGCAAAATAAACAATGATAGTTGATATTGGTAATTGTATTACAAAGTTATTTACAACATACTCTGTCTTGATATCTAACTATGCCTATTGCGTAAGTGGCAAATATTCACGGGTGTTTTGAATTCGTGGTTGATTGAGAACCGCGAATATAGTGAAAATAGCAAAAATAAAACACTTGTGAATATTACTTGCTTTGCAGTATGTGAACTTGTATATTGTCTTAAAAGGACACCATTTCAAAAGAGCAGATAATCCTAACATAATTTAATGTAAAGTTGTGTCTTTTTTTCTATTTTGATTTTATTTAACTATCCAGCACTGAGAAAATAGGAGCACGCTGTCTGCCAACAGGTCTTGTTCTAACTCTTTAAATGATATCATCTCATGCATCTTCTGATGTGCCAGAAGATTTTAAGTGTATTTGATCAAAATGTTTTTAAGATGGGTTGAGACCTGGGACATTATACAAGGGGACAAGCAACCAACTACTGAGGGGTCTTATGTTGGCACATTCAATTGACAGACGATCAAAGAATAAGCTTAGTGTTTAAATCCCATGTTTAAGAAAATTACATTAATGAGTTTTCAAAACATCTTGTTAAGAACTGTTTAAATCATGCATCAATCATGGATTGTATTTCTCTGATTTGCACAATTTTCTATGGACAGAAATCACCCTTTTACAACCATCAACAATACAAAATAGTGACATGCATTTACTTGATTGGAAGAAAGAGATACTGGGCCTAAATCTCTAGCTGTATCACAGTTGAGATGAATAACACTCACAGAAATGTACAGAATCAATGATCCAATAAACCATTCATATTGAAAATACATATTATTGGTTACTGGGAACGTTATTCAGTAATCACATGGATTTTTCAATGAATTCAGTACTGCCTGATTTATTGGTTAAGTTTGATATATAGGTCAGGATCTGTATCCTTTCACCATTTTACCTTTTGTAAATGAAGACAGTCTTCTTCCCTTTGTTCTACTCAAATAAAGTTAGGCATTGACAGAATTGCATGGCATGTCTGAACCAATAAAAGCTGGAAAGTCATTATACATGTGTCATTAATTTGCCTTCATTTAACCAAAGAAAAGTGCATTTTTCTTTTTCAGGCCTCAAAGTGACCTTGATCAGGATGATGGTCAGCTGGAAGGTTTAGATGATAGAAACAAGCTTTTACATAACAGTGATGATGATGAATTATCTGTGATATCAACTGCATTTAATTTTAGAAATATAGATCCCTCTAGTGTTACAGAAAGAACCTCAGCATATGCAGTAACAATATTTAGTAAGGAAGTTTAGAATCATTTCATTTTGCAAAAAGTGGGTTTAACTTTGATAGGCCCTAAAAAATTTCAACATATACATGTTACATGTACAGTGAAAGTTGAGAAAACCGGACGGTTCTCGGACCGAGGGTTTTGTCCGGTTTTCTCAGCGGTCCGGTATTCTCAATGTCCCCTTCAGCTGTTCAGGATCATATAAACCGAGCAATGACTTACAAAGGATGCTGAACGTATATTTGCATTTTCATGATTATGAGTAAGTATATTGCTAAATAACGAAATGATAAAAATACTATACAATATGTTTTTATTGTTTTTGTCTCAATTATTGCATATAAATAAATTTAAACGAACAACAGTTACCTCATAACGATGAAGTCCGATTACACCCGCATATGTTTACATTTGGATAATGGATAATAATGTAACAAACATACATGTAGTTTACCTAGTTTGTTCATAATAATGCCCCAATAGTAAATATTGCCTATAACATATTTGTCAGATAAAGATTTTTAAAGTAAGTCTTGGCAAAGTTTCACTGTCTTTAAATTAATTTAAATTGTCACTTATAGACAGTTCTCGTCAACTGATTTTAAACTATCAATGCCTCGTGCATTTTGGCAATTTATATAAAACGGTAACATCTATACCTTTAAAATAATTCAAACTGTGAAATGAGACATAATTAAACAAATCAGACAATCATTGTTCTGCTACCGCTCAGTAGCGTATTAGACACGTACACAAGTTATTCACACCTTCGTTGTCCGGTATTGTCAGGGTAATTGTCTATATAATTGACTTTGTAGTCCCCTATCAACCGTCCGATATTCGGTTTTTACAGATTCCGGTATTGTCAATGTTTAATACAATAGTTTAAAAAGGGAAAATTTGGGACTGAATTATTCGTCCGGTATTTAGAGAGTTCCGATTTTCTCAGCGTCCGGTTTTCTCAAATTTCACTGTATATGGTTATGTGTTTGTTCATCCTTCACTCAGTGTGTTAGCATTTTCAGTCTGTTATCTTTTTAACCTGTGGAAGGAAACCAAAACTATTGGGCAGAAATGTGAATCATAATGCAGTGGGTAAGTTTGACCTTTTCTCAGGTCAAGGTCACAATAATCATTTTGTATGATTTACAAAATTTGGTGTCCACACTGTATCTTTTGAACCAATAGTAAGAAATTAAAACCTTTTGGCAGAAATATTATTTGATAATGAAACAATGTGCAGAACACAAGTTTGGGCTTCCTGAGAACAAAATTGGCCTGCCCCGAGGATTATTTGAGTTATATAGACTTAGATAAGTTTCATTTTGTGTAACTTCAATGTCTAGAGCTTAGATATCTAGCAAATAGCTTTGCCAAATTGACCTTTACAAAACGATATGATTCATTCCCCTTGGTTCAATATTGTCCCTGTCCAACGGGTCACTTGATTTATTTAGACTAGTACAATGTATAGGAAAAATACATTTGAAACTTATTGCGTGAAACTAAAATTTCCAGAGCTTAGGATTGGCTATCACTAGCCATATCATCAGAGCAAGTTGTCATTCATTTTTGTGAAAACACCAGCTTATATTATAAGAATAATCAATAATAGTTTTGATTTATCTTTAACTTTCTCATTTCAGTACGTTTTCAGGTATTTCTGCATCAGTTGGTAGATTTTTAGTGTCAAAATCGACCATCAATTCTATATCCAACTTGACACTTGTCAACCTGGCCCACGAGCAGAAAATGATAAATAACCAATTAGGCTTTTGACTTAATAAACTAAGTTAGATCAAATCCATGCTGAAGTGGTAATCCGCCACTAGTCTAGTAATCCAGGAGGTAGCTCTTTTGATCTGTAACCCAGCACTAACAATACTATATTGGTTCTATTTACCATGTTAAAGAACAGAGCTTTCAAAGAAAGGCAACTAGGTGGTCTGACTGCCGAGATATGGTTAAAAATGGGTTGAAATTGGCATTAAATCCATGCAAACAGACAAGAGTTTGTTTTAATGCAGAACTAGCTTAAGTGTTTTCAGTGTATTTGTACTTATATATTTCTTTGTTTCAGGTTTTTTGGCTGTGGGTTTTTCAATATTTTTGAAGTTTGCAGAGGATGATATATCAGCTGGTAAAGCCTGGGCTATTGTTCTCACTGTGATAATTTCATTGGCTATGCTAATATTGTTGATATCGTTGTCATGCCAACCACAAAATAAAAGTGAAGTAGCATTTAAGGTATTTGAATATGAGTTTGTTTTGCAATAATTAGTTTATTTTAAAACATCAATTATTAGAAGAAATACTAACTTAAAATGGCTTGCTACAGTAACTTACCTTCATTGTAAGGTGGCTGTCTTAAAATGGCCTGTACTCTTTGATTTCCAGTCTTTCCATATTTGTGTTTTGAAATTTTCTCAAAAATTAAAGAATGTTCTTTTTTCTCCAGATTTAATGATGGACAAGTCCATTTAAGGATAAGCCTTAATTGTTTTCATTATATTAAGTGTTTATAAAGTGATTTGCCAAGCCACCATTATAAAA
This sequence comes from Ruditapes philippinarum, assembly GCF_026571515.1. Classification (NCBI taxonomy): domain Eukaryota; kingdom Metazoa; phylum Mollusca; class Bivalvia; order Venerida; family Veneridae; genus Ruditapes; species Ruditapes philippinarum. The sequence continues at coordinate 84,496 of NW_026864029.1, forward strand.
TCAGGCCGGTCTGAACATCTGTACACCTGAATTCCAGGCTCTATACTGTTGGCTGAATAACTTAAAATTTTCATCTTGATTTACCTAAAACAGATAAGGAACAGTCCTAAAAATGAGAGTTGGACAAGTCCATTTAGAAAATTCAGAAGGGTTTAAGAAAGATTTTCTTCTTGATATGGGCCGCGCCATGACAAAACCAACATAATGGGTTTGTGATCAGCATGGATCCGTGCAGTCTGATCAGGATCCATGCTGTTCGCTTTCAGTTTCTCTATGTGTTAAAGGGTTTGTAAGCGAAAACCCATTATGTTGGTTTTGTCATGGCGCGGCTCATATATTACAAGTAATCTCAATGAAGTGATAAGGTTCTTTTGATGTATGTAAATTAATCTTTTTTGTTTTGTTTATTTCAGGTACCATGGTTGCCATTTTTACCTGGTATTAGTATATTTGTTAATATATTTCTCATGCTACGTCTACCGGAAGCGACATGGATCCGGTTTGCAGTATGGATGGCAATAGGTTAGTATATATGTTCCAGTAATCCCCAGTTTGTATTTATGTATCCATGTCTACATATATATAGCCTGATTAAGTGCCTTTAAAGGGATACTCATGCAAATTGATGACAAAAATGATCTTATGTACTCATATCACGCTAAAATGACATTTTTTAGTCCCTGCATGAATTTCTGCATAAATTCTATATATTTTGGGTTTGAAGCGTAAATATATTTTATATATGTTGGACAAAATTTAGATGCTGACAGAATCACCATGTAGTTTTAAAACAAGTCATGTGATTTCACCAGGCTGTGGAAGCTACAATAACAGGTGTGGATATTGTATGATTGAAACAAGTCTAAGTCATTCATTTGACATGTTCTTTAACGTTTCCTGGCAGAGTTCACTGTGACAACTATTGTGAAATCTAAACGCTCTAACATGACCCATGTGGGTCAAGTTAGGAAACCACCATTTTATTTTTTTTAAGCTGAAAAATATTGTTCCTACGACTGTCAAATGTATTCATTTTGATGACATTTACAGAATAATGAATGAAAAAATTCAAAACTAAAAAAATGAAAATTTTGCCTGTGTCTCCCTTTAATAGCATTGTTCTTTATATCAGTTACTTAACTTGTTTTACCTCTATATATTGCACAACTTGGTAAATCAGTCTTGCAAAACTGCTCAGAAATAGCGCAATTTTCTCCCTTTGATTACAAGATCCTTTTCTAATGGACATGCACAGATTGAACAAAGGCAAGGTTATATATTAATCTGTATGAGAAAATTATTGATACATTAATTTGTACTGAATACTACATTTGTGCAAATAGATAACTTTGAAGAGTACTTTATTCTTTATTTTTTAGATTTTACATGTACTTATATGATATGGAGCATACATTTGTATATACTCATCTTGTCTTCTAACAAAAGGTTTTCAATCCAGCTGAAGACTTGAATGTTTTTTCAGGCTATTCTCATAATATCTGCATTGTATTATTGCTTATTGATGTATTTTATGAGATTTTTTGTTTAATTTTTGTTTAATCATATTTTATTGCTATATACATGTATATACAATACAGATACAAATTTCATATGTATTCTAAACAGCAAAAGCAAACGGGTTGGGCCCAAGTTCTTACAACATTAGCGGTCGGCCCTCCCCGAGATTAACTCATATATGTTGCTTCAGACTAGATTTTCAGATGTATGTAATCAGAATTATGTAATCAGATTTTTTCTCATATGTATTGCTCAAAGCTGCATGCCTCCAGATGAGCTGAAATTTTTTTATGAATATTTAATTTGAGAAAAATGTGCTAAAATTTTAAGAAAAGTAAAATGTTTCAAGATTCAAGTGATTATTTACATGTTTTATGGGTGAAAGGGCTGATTTTGCAGTATTTATCACCATATTTTTACTGTGTTAGTTTCTTCTGAGCTACTAACACACACAGTAAGGGCTAATTTTGCTTATTTTGACCTCTTTTTGGTAATCTATGGGGACTGCAAGAGCTGTTTGCAATGTGCTTATGATTTCCTTTGTTCACTTAACAATATTTTACTTTTAAATACATTTTTAAAATTTTCATAAAAATTAGCATGAATCTTAAGGCATGCTGCTTTAAGGCTAGATTCTCAGATTATGTTATCAGATTTTCACATATATATTGCTTACAGTTCGATTCTCAGATGTATGTTATCAAATTTTCTCATATATTTTGCTGACGGTTAGATTTTCAGATGTATTATCTTTCAGGTTTTCTCATATATTTCTCGTATGGCTGTTGGCACAGTCCTGAACCAATATTCCATGACAACCTTTCCCTTTCCTCCCTCCAACTTCACCCTCATACTGAGATTGATGAACTATTTGATGATATTGAGACAGAAATTAATGTTTATGTTGATCATACCTCTGATGAAGACGACAGATAATCTTCGGCTTGGTATGTAAAACATGATGTTGTTGTGACAGTCCTTTGAGACTGTTAGTGTTATGAAATTCATCACTCTGTGGTTAGAATATGGTGAGCTATTGTACTCATGCACCCCTGTGTTGGTGTCGATTAGCGTCACACTATGATTAAGTTTTTATATGTAGGTTGGTTTTTTTAAATCAACTGAGAGGAGTTAGTTGAATATTCACACACACACTTGTTTGATTATCTAACATGATGGGCACAGGTCCTATAACTCTGATTTACCTTTTTACATAGTTATGCCCCTTTTCTTAATGTCAAACACTGAGAAAGGGAGAAAATTAATTGGAGTACATGGGCAGCTCTTCTATTGTTTGGTCTTTTTTTTGTTTGCCTTTAAAGCTAAAGAAATCATCACCTTAGTGCAATAACTGGTTATTCCTATTAAATTTAGAAGGACTTAACATGATATTGCACTAAGGTGACAAATGTTTATGATTTACTTAACATTGTTGTGTACAATAGAGGGATATATTTATAATATGCTTTCAGAATTTGTAATAACAGATTTGTATTTCCCTTCACAGTCACAAATCATGCCTTGCACAGATCCTTGAGCAAATATTGTAATCCGGTAACTTAACAGCTTAAGTATACCTTGCTTTGTTGCATTACAAAATGTCTTGTAGTGGACTAAATTTATTATCTTGCTTTCTAACTTTATGGTTGTTATTGTGAAAGCCACCAATCTGAATGTTTACCTTGCTGTCTTCGTGTGTTACTTATAGATTAAGAGCATGTTAGATATTTAATAACTCAAGAAATTATCTCTGAATGTACAGTTATGAGTCGTTCACATAGCAAAATGTAAACAAAGTAGGATTTTGACTTCCATACGAAATACTAATTCACTATAATTATACCAATTGCCAACATAGGAAAAGGAAACAAAGGTAGTTCATCTCTTTGGCAAATGAGTACTAAGTATTTCTTGGAAACTGTGACATTTAGATACAAAAATTAACGGTTTTTGTGAAATAAAAAAAAGCATTTATGAGGCATAATGGGCCTTTATGAGACATCACAATATCTGTTGCATTTTACCAACAAGGGAATAAAGAATATTCAACAATTTTCTTTTACAGGGTTAGCAATTTATTTTTTGTATGGATACAGTCACAGCAATCAGGGGCTTAGAAAATCGGTCACGGACACATTCCCTGATTACGAGGTGAAATATGAAAAGAAAAGAAGTGCAGGCCAAAAGATGAAACAAGACGCTGAAAAAATAACGCTAATAAATGAAAGTACAAATTTGCTTTGAAGTCGTAAGGAAAGTTATGCTGATGGCTGGACAAAAACACTTTGAGGACAGAGTGAAAGCAATGTTGTTTAATGAGCACACAAATTTGCTTTGAAATCCATTTGTTTACATTATACATGAAATTAAATTTATAGATAAAATCTATGAAATCTCTAAATGCTATTTTACAAAAAACTTTATGATATGCCGCTATCATCACTATGTCACGAATACAGTAAAGAGACATGATAGAAATAAAATGTTATTGTGATGCTATGTTTATTTTTGTGTAATTGAAATACTTGAAAGACTTTTCTATTTGGGACCAATTTAGGCAGGACTTGCTCAAAAGAAAAATTCAAGCTATTGATACAGTTGTGTCATCCTGCTACTGTTGCTGTCATGACCTTGACCTTGAAGGTCAAATTAATGAATTTTGCTTGATTTTTGCTATGATTGGTAATAACTTTGTTATTTATGTACGGATTTTCTGCATACTTTGACACAAAAACACTTAAGGCAAGGCCAAATTGATTCTGATCTTCTTAAGAACACTTATAATAAAACCGGTTTTTTGAATAACTCAAATATGACATTGACCTTTATTTGATCTTGACTGTCAAGATTTGTTTAAAATGTCACTACTTTGTTTTTTATTTACATATACACATGTATGATTCATATTTGGAAAAAAAGAGCAAATATTACAAAACGGACATGATGATTAATTCAAATGTGACATTGACCTTAATTGACATTGATTGTCAAGGTCAGATATGAAATTTGAATTTTATTTGTTAAATGAAATATGTTTTGTAGCAGCACTCTTAACTATAATATTTTTTCTCTGAAGTTTTTGACTTCAGAAAAAAGAAAATAGACGAGTGTGACCCCAGCTAGGCGGTGGTTCTTGTTATAATGTATTTATGGTACGCAAACTAGAATTGTTTAACTTCTTTTAGAATCATGTATATAAAGTGCCAATTTAATTTTGTTTTAATTGTGACAGAGAGTCATTGTAAATGTTTATCAGTTTAGATGCATGAGTTGTTGTACAAGTAAAAAGCGTTTTAATGTTCAATTTTTCAAGGTTGTGTATATTTGTTCAAATTTGTGTAAAAATTGTCATCAGCATTTTAAATTACTGGAGCATTGTTGCTCATTTTCATGCTTTAAGGGGTCAGTAATTGTGATGAATACAGCTTTATGAATAAGGTTTTTTTATGGTTATGTTTGTTTATAAGAATGCAACAGGCTTGCTTCGAGATTAATTTATTACACCATTATATGAATGCCATGGGCGTTTGTTATCGGTTATTGTTTATTTTTTGTTAAAAAGTCACCAAATAAATTAAATACAATGTATAAATTTTTTTTATTTTTATTTTGTTATTCTTTTTTAGTAGATGACTGGAGCACTAATTGGTCAGCTTTTTTATTTAGCTCACCAGAGCCGAAGGCCTTTTTCATGGTATTGTGTTTGTCTTATCCACAATTTCTTTAAACAATATCTCCTCTTAAACAACGTACATTTTTGACGATTTTGACCAAACGTCAAAGGAATTATTCTTCGATGGCCCTTTCCAGAAGTTATGTAACTTGTTCCAATCTAATGTATTTGGTTACTAGAACTAAAATAGACTTAAATTCTAAATGAAATCTTAAATAAGTTATAACAAAGCTCAACAAGGCAAAGGCGAGATTTACAGAACGCAGCCTACAACACAATCCAGCCATAACAGCAGGGTATCCAAAAGGCACCAAAAGTCTAGAATTTCAATAGATGTCACAGTGTCGGCCACTACAATGTATTTAATCATGTACCTAGGTCAAAATTTGCCCTCTTACTTTTTATACTATTTTTCTATAGGAGTTTTATTTTGTAAAACTACAATGTCTAGAGCTTAGATATTTTGTATGCAGCATTGCCCAGTGGACTTCTACAAAAGATACATAAATTATGTCCCTGCCCTCCCAGGGCTCACTTAGCAAAGTGCAACAATTTTAAGAGCCAAATTATTTGAACATTTGTGAAGGAACTTTTCAAATTATACATACTTACACTGTGTAAGTTAGGTAAGTTAAAGAAAATGTTAAGTTACTGTTACAACATATATTTTTTTGTAAAGCCTCGCCATTTTTAATCAAATTTATAGCTCTTTCATATTTAATAATATACAATGTATTACACTAAATCAGTTACAATGTATCTCTAGGCTCCATGATTTTGAGCAAATAGATACAGAATGTAATCATTCTTTGTGCGTAATTGGAGACTATCCCGCCGTGTTGTTGAGGTGACTGAAAAAAGAGAGATTTGGTCTTTTATGCAAGGAAGCTATCCAGCTACCACACCGAAGTCCGATAGTTTTTCCCGGATGCAAGCCACTTAGTCAAACCCTTCCAGGGCAAAATACTTACAATGCACTACTCGGATATCCCTTAAAGATTATCTATACATGTATATGATTATCTATATATAAACTGCAATTTTAATAAGGTCAAAGAATTATGAAAACACTTTAAGATATTTTGACATATTTTAAGCTCACCTGTCACAAAGTGACAGGGTGAGCTTTTGTGATCGCTTTTCGTACGGCGTCCGTCCGTCGTCCGTCCGTCCGTCGTCCGTCCGTAAACTTTTACTTTAAATGACATCTCCTCATAAACCACTAAGCCAATTTCATCCAAACTTCACAGGAATGTACATTTGGTGGTCACCTTTAAAAATTGTTCAAAGAATTTAATTCCATGCAGAACTCTGGTTGCCATGGCAACCGAAAGAAAAAACTTTAAATATCTTCTTTAAAAAACCATAAGAGCTAGAGCTTAGATATTTGGCATGAAACATCTTCTAGTGAGTGTCTACCAAGTTTGTTCAAATAAAAGCCCTGGGGTCAAAATTGGCTTCGCCCCGTGGGGTCATTGATTTTCCCTATATGCAAATAGTAAAAGCTTAAAAAATCTTCTTTTAAAGAACCCAAAGAGCTAGAGCTAAGATATTTAGCATGAAACATGTTCTAATGGGTGTCTAGCAAGTTTGTTCAAATAAAAGCCCTGGGGTCAAAATTAGCCCCGCCCCGGGGGGTCATTGATTTTCCCTATATGCATATAGTAAAAACTTAAAAAATCTTCTTTTAAAGAACTCAAAGAGCTATGGCTAAGATATTGAGCATCAAACATGTTCTAATAGGTGTCTACCAAGTTTGTTCAAATAAAAGCCTTGGGGTCAAAATTGGCACCGCCCCAGGGGGTCATTGATTTTCCCTATATGCATATAGTTAAAACTTAAAAAATCTTCTTTTAAAGAACTCAAAGAGTTAGAGCTAAGATATTTAGCATGAAACATGTTCTAATAAGTGTCTACCAAGTTTGTTCAAATAGAAGCCCTGGGATCAAAATTGACCCCGCCCCGGGGGGTCATTGATTTTCCCTATATGCATATAGTAAAAACTTAAAAAACCTTCTTTTAAAGAACTCAAAGAGCTATGGCTAAGATATTGAGCATCAAACATGTTCTAATAGGTGTCTACCAAGTTTGTTCAAATAAAAGCCCTGGGGTCAAAATTTGCACCGCCCCGGGGGTCATTGATTTTCCTTATATGTGTATAGCAAAAACTTAAAAAATCTTCTTTGAAAAAACCCAAATAGCTAGAGTTAAGATATTAAGCATGAAACATCTTTTAGTGAGTGTCTACAAAGTTTGTTCAAATAAAAGACCTGGGGTCAAAATTGGCCCCGCCCCGGGGGTCATTGATTTTCTTTATATGTGTACTGTAAAAACTTCAAATCTTCTTTGAAAAAACCCAAATAGCTAGAGTTTAGATATTAAGCATGAAACATCTTCTAGTAAGTGTCTACATAGTTTGTTCAAATAAAAGCCCTGGGGTCAAAACTGGCCCGGCCCAGGGGTGTCATTGTTTTTAACTATATGTGTATAGTAAAAACTTAAAAAAAATCTTCTTTTAAAAAGCCCAATGAGCTAGAGCTTAGATGTTTAGCATGAAACATCTTCTTATGGGTGTTTACCAAGTTTGTGCAAATAAAAGCCCTTGGGTTAAATTGGCCCTGCAACATTTGGGGGGGGGATGGGGGGCCTATATACAGGTGAGCGACCTCAGGGCCATCATGGCCCTCTTGTTACTTCATGCCATGACATTAAACATCACTATAAAATGTATCCTAGAATATTTCCCCGAATTAACAGCATTTCATCAAAGAAGCCATCTTAGATTTGGGAATCAAGATATTACTTGAATATTAAAATGCGAATTGCTAACACCATATTAGGAAATATGTTGTCACAGCGAAGCAGTTGAAACAACATTTCATGTTTTTTTTCATCTTTTTTTTTCAATTGTCAAGATGTCAAATTGTACAAAAAGTAAATCTGCGATGGCTGATGACGAAGCCATAATAATGACCTGAGTAGCATGTTCTGGCATTTTGATTCCCTTCAAGGTAATTTGTGATCTCGTTATCACTAAATCCGCCTTTACTCTGTCACGAAATTAGATTTTCATTTTTATGCCACCGCAGCATCTGCGATGCGGTGGCATATAGCGATTCACCTGTGTGTGTGTTTGTTTGTGTGTGTGTGTGTGTGTGTTATATAGATTATATAGTGAACTTAAAAAATCTTCTTGTGAAAAACCACTAGTCCAATTTCAACCAAACTTGGCAGGATTGATCCTTGGGTGAAGGCCTTCCAAAGTTGTTCAAAGAATTTCATTCCATGCAGAAATTCTGGTTGCCATGGCAACCAAAAGGAATTATAAGAATAAATTTAAAAAATCTTCTTGTAAAGACCCAAAAGGCCTAGAGCTTAGATTTTTGCATAAGGCATTGTCTGGTAGACCTCTACGCAAGATTGTTCAAATTATAGCCCTGGGGTCCAAATCGGCCCCGCCCCGGGGGTCATTGATTTTCAGCTATATGTACATATAGTAAAAACATAAAATACCTTCTTGTCTGAAGGTACCAGGCTTAGAGGGTTTGATATTTGGTATGTGTTATTATCTATAGGTACTCTACCAAAGTTGTTCAAATTTTGCCTCTAGTGTCAAAAAATTAGCCCTGCCCCGGGGGTCATAAGGTTTTCCTCATATGTATAATTGTAAAAACTTAAAAAATCATCTTCTCTAAATTGACAAAGGCTAGAGGTTAGATATTTTGCATGAAACATTGTGTAGTGAACCTCTAGCAAGATTGAACAAATTATAGCCCTGGGGACAAAATTGGCCCATCCCCAGGGGTCATTGATTTTCACTATGTACATATAGTAAAAAATTAAAAAATCTTATTGTCTGAAGGTACAAGGCTTAGAGCTTTGATATTTGGTATATGATATCATCTATAGTTACTCTACCAAAGTTGTTCAAATTTTGCCTCTAGTGTCAAAACTAGCCCTGCCCCGGGGTCATAAGTTTTCTTTACATGTATATAGTAAAAACTTTAAAAAATCACCTTCTCGAATTGACAAAGGCTAGAGGTGAGACATTTTGCAGTAAACATTGTGTAGAGAAACTTTAGCAAGATTATTCAAATTAAAGCCCTTGGGTCAAAACAAAAAAAAATTGTTCCTACATTACTATTTTAGTGTTGTATTTATGCGGTGGCATAGCATTTTTTACAAATGCAATCTTGTTTCTATCTCAAATCCCATTACAATGCAGAAATTCGACAAAACTGCGACTTCTCATGATTAAGTATAATGATTGATATAAAAAGTCTTCTTGCATGTCAAGTATTTTTATAGTGCAGAATCTTAGCGGTGGCTGCTTTTATTAGAAAACCGTTGAGAAGTTAAGAAATGAAATGTTGTTTTAAAATAAGTAGAATTTTGCATTGCTAATTATTATTTTGTTAAACAGAACGATATGAGGTGATAACATATCTAAAATTACAAGATGATCTTTTTCATTTCTTAAATTTAGAAAAATTAATATAACATGATATCTAAATATCGAATTTGACAAGTTTCATAGGAAACCAGCTTAACTCTGCCAGGAAGGTCCGTAATGCCTGGAAGGTCCCTTATCTCAGGAAGGTTCCTTATGACAGGAAGGTCCCTAATGCCTAACGCCAGGAAGGTCCTTAATTTCAGCAAGGGCCTAATGCTAATGCCTAATGCTAGGAAGGAAGGTCCCTAATACCTAATGCCAGGAAAGTCGCTAATTTTAGGATGATCCATAATCCCAGGAAAGTTCCTAATGCCAAACGCCAGGAAGGTCAATAATGCCTAATGCAAATAAGGTCCCAAATCTCAGGAATGCTCCTAATGCCATGATGGTCCCTAATGCCAGGATATTTTCAAATGCCAGAAATGTCCCAAATATAGACAACGAAAACAGATCAACTGCATGCGGCCTTGAATAATTAATGTGTCACAACCGACTTATCATTTCATGCCTTAAATTTTCCAAAATACTGAAGAATGCTGATAAGGAAACATGAACTTGTTATTGTTTCTATTAAAACATTGAGGCATTCGTACAAAAATATATAACGCAAACGGAGCGAACATTGATTAGAGGCACTCAGCCTAAAGTTTTGAACACTGCTATTTTTAATTTAAGAAACTCGAAGTTAGATTGCTTGATTAATTCTTCAAAAAATACATAGATTTATAAAACATATCTGATCTTCATCATCCTGTAACAAATAAAACCTAGTTAATAGTGTAGATATAAGAAAACGAGCATTGTCTTCGATAGTTCTATTGAAGTACACTTGAGTAAACAATTTAAGTTGAAACGTACTTCTTACGCCTGTGCAAATATAATGGCGGAGTGATTTACAAATGTACAGTGTATATCTAATTATTTCTCTTATGAACAGCCTCAATTGAATCAAGTCTTTTCAAAAGAAGTTTTTCAAATTTGTGTGTTTTCGAGTTTATTTACACTTGCCACCAGTTGCTCATATGGGTGAGTCCTCCAGAAGAAAATTTTATATTTTGGAGAAAAATGCAAGAAACAGATACAGAAAGATGCCCCAACTCCGGAAGCTTCTCCTGGTTGTTTTTCGTGCCAAGTCTTTATGCTCTCTTACTAAGGACTTCGATTAAAAGTCTCATCCGAAAGACTGATTTGTAATTTTGTAAAATATAATTTGTTAAAATACCGCTAAATGATTTCGGAACACCATGCTGCCTTGAATGTTTTTACATTTGTGTTGTCTCCGGTATGATTGAGTATATTATGCACTTTATTTGTTTATCTGACGGACCAAAACATGCGAATAAATTGAATTGTTTTTTATTTAGACTAGATTACAATTTTATTTGTTGTATACACGTTAAAATCCTCTTGCGAATTGTTGAGAAATGGTTATCGCAGACAAGTTATTCTTCCTAGTATATAATATAATTTTGCAAACGCTTGGGAATCAATAGTTTGTTAAGCATGCTCAATATTGTAATGCATTTATAAGCACATGTTGTGTGAACTTGGTTTAAAGATATTTAAGATCGATTGCGAAACAAGTTCTTGCGACTTATATTTATCACTTTCGAGTCCGAGTCCGCTTCCTGAAAGTTGCAAGTACGGGTGTCATTTGAAACATGGTAGTGACCCGATCAGGGCTCGAACCCATGAAAGCAGACACATAAACTACTTGACCACCGCTACCCTTGTCGATTTAAGTCCAAAAGAGATTATGATTGCTATTTCAGGTTTGCCATCTGGGGATAGAGAGAGATGTTTTGATAATTTTGTGTTACAAGTGAACTTAAAATATGTTTTAACAAATATTACATCTTTTCATGACACTTTTAATAATTGCAAGACACTTTGATTTTTTGTCAATTCAGATGTTTCACTTCATAATAATTTATTTGTAACCAGGATGCGTACTTACTTATGTTTCGCAAAAAATCACTTTTGACAACCCCTCTCAATGGAATGATCGTACTATGCTACTCGACCCTCTCCTACATTTTCTTAAACAGAACTTCAAATTTAGAATCTCTCTTTAGAATCAGCTCCCTAAAATTATTTATACCGTACACAAATACATTATTTGACTGGAAATGCATTGTTCTCAATAAAAAGGATCAAAATGAATAAAGAAAACATTCAGACCTACAAGAGTTATTATAAGAAATCATGTTACACGAAATTGTCCGGTAAGTTACTTATGGACGTTTTATCTTTCCGTGTCGTGTAATTTGAAGAGATTTTAAATTTTACATATTTAAGGATATTTTGCAGACGGTCGGTTATATGTAAAATATTATTTTATAGCCGAAATATTATTTCATAGACGAACTATTATTTTACGTTTCAAACGCATGCAATTCAAATAAAAATCGAAATGAAAAAAAAAAAAAAAAAAAAAAAAAAAAAAAGCTGAGTCATATTCCATTATCATATTCAACATATTCAAATAATGGTCGATTTAAGAATGAAATGCCTAATACTAATAAACCGTCCTCTTATCACGGGAATAAAAAAAACAAGCATTGTTAAATTTGAGAAAGCACGTTTATCAAAAATATAATATCAAGAGGACGCAGAGTCCAAGCGTTGAGTTTGCGCTCTCAGATCGTGTAAAGTAAAGCATACGGTTTATTTCGAGAAACCACATTGCAAAATATACTTTAAGGTACATTGTGTATTCTTGAATTGTTCGCCCTAAATGTGGTATGTCTTAAAACTTATTCGGAAATTTCTCGTTTTCTCAGATTGAGTGATGCTTTCAATAATCAATGTTATGATGCTAACAAACTTGTGAAATTCCATAATAAAGATAAGAAAATGCCCAATATATTACAATCATCTTTTCATCAGAATCAAAATGCAGTGAAAACTAAACATTTATATCAGCTTGTTACAGTTATATCCAAAGCAACTTAGCTTTTGTGGCACAATGGAAAAGAGTAAGCCGTACGGAATGCCTTTTTATATTTTACCTTGTACATGTAGTTACATGAGTGTCGATTTAATACTAAATTTCATTGACCTACTTGAATAATATTGTTTTTATTCAACGAGTTTAAGAAATAAGAAATTTAGCATTGATTCTACACGAATATAACAGTCTTTTTTATTTTTATCAAAATAAGCAGTTAAAAGAGTCATTTGCAAATGACGTCACATCAAAGTAATATTACACTTGTGTTGTGTAATATTATTTTAGTAAAATGCTTTATTACACTCCTTTGCCGTGGTTTATATGATTAAAGTCAGTATATCATTTCTAAGTCAGAAACATTCTTCATGGAAGGGCACCTGAGGTCTTCCACCAGTAAAGCTGGATCGTCGCCATATGACTTATACTGTGTCGTTGTGACGTAAAACCCGATCAATCAATCAATCGATCAAACAAACCAACAAACATTATTCAACCATTTTCATTTCAAATTGCGTAGAATAATTTAGTCCCTACAAATGAGATCTTGGCAGTAAATCATAGCCCATATCTATATATTCATATACATGTATATTGTCACGAAACAAAATCAACTTTTGTTGTAATCAACATTTTTTTTATTGAATTCAAGTACCGTTAAAAAATATTTTTTACAAATGAGTAAGATACAATCTGGAACGCATCTAATGTAGATCTTCTGTAGATCTCCTGTCTGTGGTGCTTCTAGATTGCTGATCGACCTCCATCATCAGAATGGTGCTCGCCGTCATTGATATTTCGGCCCTTATCCATGTATATCTGCTGGCGAGTGGGCCCACCGTCTTACGGTGTGAAGGTCGATTGCTTTCAGCTCTTCTCCTTTCGTCTCAGCCACAGCCAGCTAGACGCGCGCTCTCCAGCTTGCGCGCTCTATCCCTCCCAGTAGTTCCTATCGCTGTCATCAGTCGGCACAAAGATTGCGAACAGAACCCTCGCACACCTACTTCAATAGGAAACAGCCATGTATGCCAGCCTCTCTGTCTACATTGGTTGAGTAGCTCTGTATACTTTGCTTTTTTCCTCTCGTAGGCCTCTTCACATCTTGTCTCCCAAGGTACTGTTAACTCGATCCTGATGAGTTTCTTTCCTTTCTCAGACCACAGTATAATATCTGGTCTTAAGTTGGTCTGGACAATACTTGGGAAAACAAGCTTCTTACCAAGATCCACCTCCATGTTCCAACCTGTTGCGCCATCTAGAATTGATGGTTGGTGTGGCGACTGTGTCTTGGCAGTTTCACCCGGTTTCATAAAGTTGATGTTACAAAGCTTGGGGTTACTCCTGCGTTCCTTTTTCCTTTCACCTTCAAGCCAGTCAGCCACCTCCCTAAGGACGTTGTCATGACGCCATCTGTACCTTCCTTGTGTAAGTGCAGTGGAACAGGAAGAAAGGACATGCTCCACTGTGCGAGGACAATTGCAGAGGTCACATGCTGGATCCGTTGTAAGTCCCCACCGGTGGAGATAAGCTGGGGAGGGTAAGAGGTCGTGAACTGACCTGATAAGAAAGGATAACCGTAATGGTTCATACTTCCATATGTCTTCCAAGTCAGCTTCCTGTCTATGGTGTTCCATGAAGTCCATGCTCCCTGTGCTCCCATCTCTACTGCTCTAGCCTGTCTTGCACTCTCCTCTGCCCCCCTGACTTCTGACTGAATCATGGCACGTCTCTCCTTCTTATCTTGTCTGCCTGGTTCCACAGGGGTGTCTTGGTAGCACCAATTCCCTGTCGTCCCACAGCGGTCATTCCCACAATGTCCTTGAGCTTAAGTGAGCTTTCAGCCTGGTTAACGGTCGTTGATGCTGACCACTTCCTGCCTGTACGGGTTACAATCCCTGCTTCCCGGATTCGCTCATCTGGGAATCTCTGCGGGTGAGCACCAATCTTGTCTTCTCTGTCTTGAATTCCTCTTCCAGTGAAGAAAATGGGAGTTGAAGCTGATTGCTCTTTCCATACAGTCCTACACCGGAGAAACTGGGTGGTATTCCTAACCACTTGCGGAGGTGTCTGCTTGTAACCCTCTCTAAGGCTTCAATTTTTGAGCTTGGTATCTCATACATCATCATTGGCCAGATTAGCCTTGGAAGTAAGGCATGCTGGTATCACCAGGCTTTGAACTTCCCAGGGAGATTGCTTTTGTCAATTTTCTTAAGCCCGTCTTCCACATGGTTTTCTAGCTTCTTGACATTGTCACCATCTTGCAAGCTTGCATCAAACCACTTCCCTAGGCACTTGATTGGACTCTTAGTGATAGATGGGATATCCTATTATAGCATGTCTTATTTATTATATAGTAAAGAAATTGATTATATACTTATGCTTACAATGACATATATCTTTATTATACAAAGTATCATACATAGTCTCATACTTGTATATACATATAAAAGATAGATAAATAATTAGTAGAATAATGTATAGCCATATAAGACACGCAATGTTCAAATTCTTTTATGGAAGTGACTAGCCGTACGGGCATACTGTTTGCCAAACGTTCTAGCCGTGAATCACGTACGTCTAGCCTATACCCACTGTTGAGGATAGCCGTACAGCATTTTCTTAATAATAAGTAAATGCAATGAATTATGATGAAGTCAGTAACTTGCAGGCTTTATTACATTTTCACAAAAAAAAAGAACATACATATGTTTCGAAATAATTTTACGGATTATGTTCGGCCATTTATTTTATGACAATGTAACCAAAGGGAAATAATTACTTGTAGTTTATTGATTAAAATCTGTAGGAGTGATTTCCCTTGGCTGTTTTATTAGTTAATCATGAGTGTAATTGTTGTCATCAGTTTTTGGTAGAAGGCAGACATGTTGTTCAGTTGTTCATAATAAGTTGGTTATTAATTCCTAAAAAGGATTTTGGATTGAGGTTGGTCAAGTTTTATATTGGTTGCTTACTTTGTTTAAGTGAGTTACAAATGAGCTGTGTGTCTAAAGTTTATTAAAATGAGATATTCATGTATATTGTACATGATTTGTTTACAATGATCTGAAAATGGCAGCATATTTAAAGTAAATATCTATTTGCAGTAATTAATATAAATCACTGTCATTCTCTATTGTGCACATGTTTAATTACAGTATGTTGCAGTAATTACAGTATGTTGCAGTAACACCTCCAGACTGAGAGTATTTTTGTATGAGTGTCAATTGAGTCCAATCCACAATTGGTATGTATAATTGTACAAGTCATATTATTGTTTTACTATTTTATAAGTTTACTATATTCATTTAATAGGCCACTGGATTGAATTATTTATTTGATATGATACAGAAAACTGTACTTGGAATGTTCATTAATAAATATTAAAGTAATTAATTGATGTAATGGTTAAATGACTGTTATATTGGCTATTTGATGTGAGATGTTTGTTATAATCATGCTATGACTTAAATTGTATATAATGTATTGTGTGTTAATGATCTCAGTATGTACATGTATTTAGTATTGCTATATTTGTTTGTTTCAGGGCTTGATCTACATATTGATATATTCTTGATACTGATTATATATTGATTGGTGCTAAAACAAGTGCTTGATGTGAAGTTGTGATGTGACTTTAACCTCTTGGGTTAAATCTACTGGAAGCTTTATATTAATATAGTAATATACTGAGATCATACACTGAATGGACATTTCAATTAAAAGTATTGAACGAACTCAGCCTCGTTGATAATTTATACCTTTACATCTTTAAGGGCATAATTTTAATAATGGTAACATTTGGTGCCCAACGGTATTTTCAGTGATCTCAATGTTTTAACTTTAAGTGAATTTCCAGTTTATTGACTGCAGAACTTTATTATCTACAGTTTAAGTAACTGTGTTCAAATTATTTTAACACTTAAAGGTTATTTAAAGTGAAATTTTGCATTTAGTGGTGCACAGTGACATAGTTTAATTATAAGGTTAGCATTTTGTGCTTAGTGATAATACATATTTAAGTAATTTTTAAGCACAGCTGAAATTAGAACAAAGTATTGAACTTCAGTGGCATATATGTACACATTTAAATTTGGATTTTACGGGGCAGATACACATATTCAGGACATTACTGTGCAACCCATCATTTTGTAATATGTGTTAGACAGGAATTTTTATCGTTTATTGGGAGAATTAGTGATATTTTCACTAATACGCTTGCTGGACGTAACACCAACTGGAAGAGTTAGTGAACTTGTCACTAATACACTTGCTTGACGGAGTACCAACTGGGAGATCTTCATACCCATAACCGACAACACGATATAGGTTTTTCTTCAAATCTAGGATCGACGACACCAACGTTTACAGGAGCAGGGACATAAACTTTTAAGTTAAACGCGAAGTGATTATAGTGATAGACTGACAGTGTTTTAAAGTACCAAAGTTTAGTGTTACATATTGCAGACACTTTTTTATAAGTGCTGATTCAGGGACAGTTCTGTTAATTTCTACATGATTGAACAGAAATATGGTAATTGTATGGTACATGTAACAGTCCAGTGTTCAGGTGCAGATCAACTGATGTGTGAGTAAGAAATAAAATTAAATATTCAGGAATTGCCATTTATTAGTTAAAAGAAAGATTTTTTTGTAATATTTAGCAACTTTTCCTTTAATTTTTAAGTAATTATATAGATAATTAAATAGTTTGAATATCTTTATTAATTAATGAAAAAATAGACAACTGCAATTTCTAATATTCAGTGTGGAATTAGTAACGATTCGCCACACTAACGATTCGCCACATAACAATTCGCCACAGAGTAATAACGATTCGCCACAGTTAAATAACGATTCGCCACAGTATGATTATAACAATGATATTTTAGTTATCAACAAACTTTTTTCTTTTTTTAATAATTTGACAATGACAATAATTTAATAATGTTTCTTAATACAAGTAATATGAAGTTAAGGCCTCCATCGCGGATTTTTTTTTTATCAAAGTAACGTACATTATTACAGGAGTACATTTCTAAGAAAGTAATTATATGTTGAAATAAATATTGAATATATATTAATCGTAAACATATATGTCAATTTATATAATATATATATGTCAAATATTAAAAAAAATGGGTATTGCAAAACATGTGTTCATTGCGAAAATTGATTTACGATAATTGATTAAAGAACGCACATCTAAAACATTTGTCACACCTTTAATTTAAACAAGCCAATCATCTTAGGATTGTTGTAGAAATATTTGATTGACGCCGAAATATAATCCTTTAATTCTCTGACAATGCATGTGAACAACTGCACAATTGGATACTACTACATGTAGCTTTTGTCACTTTGTTTTGTTAACAATGTGTTATGTTATTTTGGAAATAAAAAAAAAATGTTGAGATATTAATAATAAAAAAAGATATTATAAAAAGCTATTTTTTTATTTTTTGGGGCTATAGAAATAACAAAGTTTTTTGTCATTTTGGTAATAAAATATGTTTTTATGTGTTTCTATTCAATAACAGCTGATTTAGTATAGTATTCTTTTCCAGGGTAAAATTTTAAAAAATGTTAACATAAAAGTTTACACTGTGTATATATATTTTGTAATAAAATATGTTTGTTATCATGTGTCTTTATTCAATAAAAGCTGTTTTTCGTATAATTTTCCAGTTTACATAAATAACGAAGTTTAACATATCTACAATGTGTAATGTAATTTTGGTAATAACATATTAGGTTTTCATGTGTTTTTATTCAATAAAAGCTGTTTTAGTATAACTAATGTATGTCAGCAAAATCAGCAAAAAAGGTCAAAATATGCAAAAATAGCCCTCACTGAGTAGGTAACGTAGTAGAAATATGGGGAAAAATACTGCTAAAACGGTAAAAAAATCGCCGATTACATATAAAATTATTACTGAAGTCTTGAATATTTTCATTGTTCTTATAAATCAAATTTAAGTACTGTTTCTCTTGAAATAGTTGGATTCATCTGGAGGCATGCAGCTTTGAAAACAGGTGTGAAAAAGTTCGCATTTGAACACTTGGCGAATCGTTATTTAATTGTGGCGAATCGTTATTACTCTGTGTCGAATCGTTATGTGGCGAATCGTTAGTGTGGCGAATCGTTACATTACCTCAGTGTGATACCCTGTACGAAAAATCAGCATGGCTTTTTTGAAAAACAGGACCGATTCAGGCCTGTTTTGAACCAGAATTGGCAAAATCAGGGTGAAATAGACATGGACCCTGAATTTTCAAGAAATCTCACATGGGAATTCAAGTTTTTTCTACCCTGACATTGTCTTCATTTTGGTTAAAGTCAGGGTGGAAGCAGGAATATTTGCACTTTGAAAATATTTTGACACAGATTTTACTGACTTGGAGAAATATAAGCATAATCTACCCAGATATTTCAATGTTAGAAAATTTTCAAGAACCAGTTTCAATACAGTCTTAAAAGTTCTTCATTTCCAGCCAGAATTTTCTAAGTTAGAGTTATTAGAAATGAATATTGTAATACACTTATAGTACAGTTTACATTGCTGTTCAGATAAAATTGAATTTTTAATTCAGAAGAAAATATATTATTATAATGTCTATTTCTGGAAAGTTTCAGTTGATTTATGGTAAACTCTATTTAACAAAAAATTCTTTTCATATACTGAATTATTCTTTATTATTTTTTTTGAAATTATGTAGATTATTTAGCTCAACATGATTTATTGTTATCTATAAAATTGATAATTGTCACTGGTAATTGATTGTATTTATATTTAACTTATGATAAAAAGATATTATTTAATGCATTAATTGGTCAGCAATAAGTAATGTACAAGATTTTTAGTTTATATCAATCATCTCACAATCTGTACAGAATCTCCTACTTCTAAGGTCAGCTTTCAGTTTATATAAACAAATAACCTTCAAGTGGAACATTTTACAGTACTTCAAAATACTTTATGTTAAACTGGGCTATCTGGCAGATGAAAATAGAGAAGTTACCACAGATTGACCAACAGCAGTTTAAAATCCAGAGCAAATATCACACCCTGAAAATTATTTCCAGCATGGTCATTTTCTTTAGAAAGATTGGAGGCTTTAGTTGTGATTTTAATTCAAATAAATCAACTTACAATTATATATTAATACATATATGAGTTTTGATAATTACATAGAAAATGAGATTTAAGAATTCAACTACCCCAGCTATACAGAACTTTCTTGGGAGATTTATTGTGAAATTATATATAACATGGAGCATAATAGATGTGTTAAACTTTGTTATTCAATTTGTAAAAAAATGGAGGGAAATAAGCAGCCAATTGTAACAGATAAATGGTAAGTTATAATTGAATTACAGTTCTTAATATTTTTAATTTTTCATAAAGTTCGAATTCTGTAAGCTCAGTATTCTGAAAAGATTTTAAATAAACTTCCAGGAAACCTGTTTTAAAATATGGAGGGAAAATCATTCTTAATTTTTCTAAATAAACAATATATTTTGATCATTTCATTTTAGAAAAAAAAACTGAAGTCTTAATATATAATAAAAATTATGACATGATTGCATATTTGTTTTTTTCTACTTCCAAAATTTAGGTTGAAGCCAAATATTTCAGTAACATGTGACAAGAGGATGAAGAAGAAGAAAATGGTGTAGTTGAGGAACAAAAGAATACAATAGAAGAAATATTACTGGTAATTTTTAATTTTTTCATTTTCTATCAAAATTAGTTTCAGTTTGAATTATTAAAAGTATTCATTCCTGCAAATATTATGGAATTAATGACTTCATGTAGTCAGTACATATATGCACAGGCAATCGGTGCGTGGCCTGGATAGTATACATATACATGACCACGCCCACTCATTTTTATAAATATTTTTGTTCACTATTAAAATATTTTTTCATTCAACATGTTTTTAAAATATCATATTTTCAATAAATCAACAAAGGAAATTTGTTTTTAAAAAAATCATCCATATATACTATAAATATAGTAAAGGTAGAAAGGTTCGCCAGCGGACCTACCACAAGGCCTTATGTTACGTCCCAGATCTTTGTTAATTGTCAATCAATTATCACCAAATAAAGTGCAATCTACGCAGAAATGATTTCTCTTTCAAAAAATGTACAATATAAGACCAGTTGATACGCCAAAAGATGGCATTTTTAAGCGAAAATGCACTTTTTGTCTAGGTCGGCCATCGCTTGAACGAACCGAAAGTAGGCGGTTTTGAACATAAATCGATCTTTTTCTTAATAACAAACTAATGTCAGTGCATGCAAACAGTTGAAACAGAAAAGGCAGCTATAATTCTATCGCTTACCGGCCCAAAGTTAATCCAAAACGTCTGTAGGTACGCACTTTCAGTAGTTGTTTGCAGTAACTTTTTTAAATTTACCGACATAGAACATGTATACAAATCCTGATCCGGATATTCAAAGTACGCATGCTCGGTTCCCGCTGGTACCCAGCTTCGCTCAATCTTAATTATGCGAAAAGGGGTACGCATCAGGTACATCCGGGTCAGCATTTGTATACATGTTATGTCAGGAAATTTAATAAGTTAGTGCAATTGAATTTCCAACACTTACAACATCCAGTACAAAGATAAAAACAGAAGATGCTTCGGACTATACAAGTTTGACTGGTACTTTACCATCAACCACGGCATCAGCTTCACCTATAAGACTTACAGGATCATATCACTTCCCAAAGTTATCTAACTTCTATGGAGAGGAAAATAAAGGAGATGTAACATATGAAGCATTCAAGTTTGAGGTACAGTCTTTACTGAGTGAAAAAGTTTTTACCGAGGGACAAGTATTATTAGGTATGAGGAGAGCATTGAGAGGTACAGCAAGTGACATTGTTAGACGACTTGGTACAGGTGTTACAGTAGCGGAAATTTTAAAGAAACTGGATAGTACTTATGGAAATATAGAAAGCCAGGAGACAGTTATGAAAAAGTTCTATTCATGTACTCAAGGTACAGATAGCATCAACACCTATGCAGCGAAATTGGAGGAATTGTATTCTCAAGCAATCGACTTAGGAGCTATAAATAGACGAGAAGAGCTTTTAAAGCAAGTGCTTTATCAAGGTTTGAGAATCGACTTGAAACATATTGCCCAATACAAGTTTGCAACAATACCGGACTATGACGCATTTAAGATAGAGTTACAGTAGTTGGAGGCAGAGATGAAGACAGATGTTAAAACCAAGACATGTCACACAGCACAAAAGATGGACAAAGCGGAAAATACTGAAATGAAGGAACTCAGATCAATGCTTCAGCAACTGAATGAAAAATTTGATAACCTTCAGAAAGAAAAGGACACGAAAGAAGAACAAAGAACAACGTATGGATTTGGAAGTAGACCTTACAGAAGAGGATATTTTAACAGAGGAAACTTCACAGTATTGGGTAGAGGTAGGTATATAGACAAGACCACTCGCATCAACAACATTCCAAGGAACATATCGTTGTAATCAAAGAGGCCATCTAGCTAGGAATTGCAGAACCGACTTGAAAGATTCGGATCAACTAGACAAGGTAACAAAGAAGGATTTAAACGAGTAAGTGCTGCAGTTGTTGGATCGAACTATAGCACAACTGTTAAGAAAGATCCTTAATTATTTGGAGACACAAACGAGGCCAACATCAGTATCAATGGTCACAATACTTCTTCTCTTTTAGATACAGGAAGCAGTTGCAGCTTAATTGGATAATCATTTTATAAGAATAACTTGTCAGATATTGAATTGCAGCCACTCACAGAGATTACTCATATTGAATGTGCTGACGGATCAACACTTCCATATTTAGGATACATTCAAGCAGATATCAGTTTACCGGATGGAATTCCAGAGTCCAAGAATCACACTTGTTTATTTTTGATTGTACCGGATACTAATTATTCAGCTAGAACACCAGTCATTTTAGGAACCAACATTTTAGACATACTTTTAAGGGAATGTAAGGACAATTTTGGAGACCAATTTTTACAGAGAAGCAAACTTTATATACCATGGTATTTGTGTTTCAGAACCATCGAGCTTAGAAAGAGAAAAACTGCAACACAACAAAAACAGAATCGCCATTGTAAGAAGTGCCGCACCCTATAAAGTATTGATAAGGCCAAATGAGACCATGCCCCATTGATGTTTATACTGATAAGAGATATATCATCCCGTGACAAATGCCATTTTTCAGGAAACTGAGGATTCTTCTATACCAGAATTCATAGATGTCACACCAGCATTAGTCAAGTATGAATATGGGAATAACCAATGTATGAAGATAACCTTATCAAATCTTACAACCAAACACGGTTACAATTTCACCTAAGAGATGATTTGCGAATTACAACCAGTTAACATCACATATGAAGCATTACACAAATTGGAAGGTGAAGAGTTAGACAGAGCAAGAGCCAGAATAGTAATTAGAATTGAATCTGGACAACAACAACTCGTTGACGGATGAACATAAGAACAAGAGCTCACGACAATTTTAATGAACAATAGGGACAATATTTGTCAACTTCCGATCATAGACATAGAGACAAGTGTAAGCAGGGTTAGAACATAGATTGATCTATTAGAACTCTAACAAAACACCATCTCAGAGCAACGACATAGAAAGGATTCAGCCATCAATGATATGAAGCTAAGACAACATCCTGAACAACTATTTGCATGTGGTATTATAGACCTTCAAATCACTCCTTTGCTTCAAATATTCTGTGGCTGAAATACAAGAAGCCATTAAAGACTCATATGCATTGCCTCAGAATCCACACAGAGATCTTGATGGTCTACATGGAGGCCAAATATTCTCAACCATTCGACATGAAAGGCAGGATATCATGCAGTATAAGAGTGGAGAGAAGGACATAAAGAAGAAACAATCTTTTAGCAGTAAGGCACCATTCAGGATTGTGGGAATGAGTCACCAAAAATCCAGTTTCGGAATTGAACTAACGTCCAGAGCAAGCTTATCAACGCTTAATGGAGGAATGTCTTGGAGACCTCAACCTGAAAATCTGTGTTATCTATTAAGACGATTTAATCATCTTCAGCGACTCTTACGAACAACATCTTGAAAGTTTGGATATCATTACTCACTCCCCTGAAAGTCATGTAACCTGAAACTAGCTTCCGAAAATTGTGAATTCTTCAAACAGCGAGTCAAATTTCTAGGTCATGTAGTGAGTAGTGAAGGCATAGAAACAGGATTCCAGAACAAATATCCAGAAAGTACGTGATTGGCCAACACACCAAACAATTCAGATGAGCTACATTCTTTTCTTTCATTTGCCAGCTATTACAGAAGATTCATTGAAGGATTCAGCAAAATCACCAGAACCACTAGCAGAACTTATACCCCCGAACACTTCAAAGAGAGGATGCAAGAAAAAGGCAACTAAACCATGGAATTGGACAAATAGTGAGCAAGACATATTTGAAGAGCTCAAGATAACATTATCATCCCCACCTATATTGGCATATCCGGATTTCTCAAAACCCTTTGAGCTACATACGGATGCCTCGACAATAGGACTTGACGCGATACTATACCAACAACAAGGAGAACATAAAAGAGTTATTTCATATGCTTCAAGATCACTTTCGAAATCGGAAAAGAATTACTCAGCTTATAAACTAGAATTTTTGGCATTAAAATGGGCAGAAATTGAAAAATTTAAAGATAATTTGACTGGAAATCATTTCACCATATATACAGATAACAATCCATTGACTTATGTGCTGACTTCAGCTAAATTGGATATAACCGGTCAAAGATTGGCAGCAGCGCTTGGAGAATTTGACTTCGAGATACATTATCGACCTGGAATGAAGAATACAGATGCTGACGCCATGAGCAGATCCTATAGATACAACCATTTAAGTTCAGGAAGAAAGAACAACCATAGATAACAGCATGGTGAGAGCAATATGTGGTGTAGTAAGTATTCCATATGCAGAACAGAACAGAACAGAATTTATTGATTTAGGCCACCAGCCCATAACATATACAATTGTAACATTAAAAGGATACAAAGTTATGTGGATACACTCATCAATACATTATAACAATTCACACAAATTACATTGTTAATGATAATAATATATAGACGTATCTAAATCAAAAACTGCATATCATTTTTTTTTGAATTGTTGCATGATAGATAAAGACATTAATGTGGGGAAGACTTTTTATAACATTTTCATTTTTACACATAATAATAATATTCATTTTGTGCCTCTGTTGCACTAAGTATACATATTTCTTAGCAATATAGTTTGCTCTTAAAAATCTGCGTATACAGGACAGACTAGTAGAAAGTGAAATTCATTTCAAATAATCCTAAGGAACATACTTTACAATTCCAATCATTCCGTGTTAATTTTTCTATATGACTTTTTAGTCACTTTCTAAATGTGAAAGCCCCTGAACGTAATTGAGCGTAGCAATGTCTGAATTTCCTGATATTAAGATAGAGATATATTTTCCTGGTCATAAATTGATTTTTAATACGGTTATCACAATGAGAGACAATCACTAGAATCTAACTTGCTATACCATCCTTGCAAAATAATTATCCTTAAGTCTTTTGACAAAACAAATGGAGAAACAATCTTTCATTTTGAACTCCTTGGTTCAACCAAACGTGCCAAACCCATTACTACATAAAAGATGTTCAATTTCATTTGCCCCAATTAAAATATTTAGCACATGTTGTACTTGAAAGCATTCTATAACAAATTTTTACATATCTGTCATTAGGGTAATTTCAATAATTTGAACCAGTACTTCTTTATGCAACGCATGGCAGATTCTACATAAATTGGGATAACGACCACAGTCGCCTAATACTACATTATTACTGAGATGTTCTATTTACGCATAAAAATCGTTTACAAGCTAAACGATGAATCAGCTCACAATTTTCACGGGGTTTAAAACCCCATAATTCGGATCCATACAGAAGGAATCGGTAATATTTTGGTATCAAATAATCTAAAAAATATGTTTGAAGGCAATTGTCCCATAATCAATACAAAGAAGAAAGTAAAAGAAAATAATACTCGTTTAGCTTTCATTGCAAGTTCATTGCTCATAATATTTAACGACATAGTGGATGTAAATGTTACTCCAACATAGGTAAAAGAATTAACTGTTTCAAGTTGCTGATTATTATAATAAAAACATTCATTACGCGCTAATCGACTGCCCTTTTTAAAAACCATGACTTTTGTTTTTGATATATTTACTTGCAAACAACTAGACTTGCAAAACGTTTCTAATACATTAAGTTGATATTGTAAATCTCTAATTGTTTGTGCAATCAAGGCTACGTCATCCGCAAACATATGCAGAGACTCAAACAATGAATGTTAATATCATAGATGCAACAGAAGACCCCAGTCCATCAATGGCCCAGATTGAGATGAGAGAGATAAGGAAGAAGCAAAGAGAAGACCCTTTACTAGACAGATGGAGGATAGCAGTGATAGATAAGACCATTCCAAATAAATGCTTTGATAAGAAAGACCAGCTTATGAAGAAGAATTTCAACCACTTGAAGATTAAAAGAGGAATACTATTTAGAGAAACAACTGAAGATGACAACAAGAAAGAGCAACTATGCATTCCAGATGTTTATAAAGAAGAAATTTTTACACGGATTACATACAGATGTAGGACATCCAGGAAAAGAAAGAACCAGAAGATTGGTGCAAGAAAGATTTTACTGGCCTGGAATGACAGCAGA
>NW_026864030.1:0-67784 GCF_026571515.1 Ruditapes philippinarum
CCACCAGTAAAGCTGGAACGTCGCGATATGACCTATACTGTGTCGATGTGACGTAAAACCCAAAACAAACAAACAGACAAAACGTAAGTAATATGTTAAAATCTAAGGTGACAATTAGTGATGGGCCGATTAGCTGGTATAATCGATTTTCTACTAGAAAAGCCCAACCGATTCCGATAATCGATTGTGTTTTCTCGGGGTAGATTATCGGATAGTGGGTACAAATACAGTATAGTCGAATCTTTTGAAATTTCCAGTCCCAGTACTTTTAGTTAGACTTCAGTATTATATTTTGGAACTCAAGAGCTTTAATAATATATTCTCCCCACTTATGTCCACAAGTTTAAAGTACCCGAAATATCAGATGATTAATGCTTAACAGTTAAAACTGAAGTATGCAAGCCAACGAAGCATTAGTATTTCATTGCAATTATCAAAATTATGAAAATTGACTAAACAGCATACAATTAGGCACAACTGTCAATATGGCGGCGCCCATAGCGTCAAACAATAAGTTCCTAAGAATAAGCAAAACTTTGATAGATTTTCATATTTTGTAACGGTATGTCCTATTGAATCTATCTGTCGACAAGGGACAACAAGAGCACCGCTAGGCGGAGCATTATATGCCCGAAAGTGATTTTTTTTTAGTAAAGATGAAGCATTTGTAAGACATGGGAATTAAATAAAGTATTACTTCCTTCAAATAACAATCCTCCTTTGAAGTTTCAATATTGTGGTCCAAATGGAACTTAAGTTATGCCCCAGAAACTGTTTTCAATTCTAAGGTAATAGTGACCTTGACCATTGACCTTGTGACCCCAAAATCATTGGGGGTCTTCTACCCAATATGAACAATCATACTATGAAGTTTAAACACAGTAGGCCAAATGATACTTAAGTGATGTTCCGAAAACTGTTTGCACTTTTAAGGTAATAGTGACCTTGACCTTGTGACCCAAAAATCAATAGGGGTCTTCTACCTAATATGGACAATCATCGTATGAAGTTTGAATATTGTGGGCAAAATGGAACTTAAGTTATGCTCAAGAAACTGTTTTCAATTTCAAAGAAATAGTGACCTTGACCTATGACCTTGTGACCCCAAAATCAATAGGAGTCTTCTTCCCAATATGAACAATCATCCTATGAAGTTTGAACACTGTGGGCCAAATGGAACTTAAGTTATGGTCCGGAAACTGTTTTCAGTTCTAAGTTAATAGTGACCTTTACCTTTGACCTAGTGACCCCAAAATCAATAGGGGTCTTCTACCCAATATGGACTATCATCCTATGAAGTTTGAACACTGTGGGCCAAATGGAACTTAAGTTATGCTCTGGAAACTGTTTTCAGTTTTAAGGTCATAGTGACCTTGACCTTGTGACCCCAAAATCAATAGGGGTCTTCTACCCAATATGGACAATCATCCTATGAAGTTTGAATATTTTGGGCAAAATGGAACTTAAGTTATGCTCCGGAAACCAAATTGCTAACGGACAGACGGACGGACGGACGGACGGACGGACGCCAGGGGGTATAACATAATATGTCCGAAATTCTTTCGGGCATATAAAAATGCTGGGACATTTCCGTATCCATTATGCAATATAAGTTGAAAGAACTTTATTTTATATGTAACTTGATTATTTTAGAGACACATTCAATGTGCATGTAAAAGTGTAAAACAGTTTTTTATGTGAATAAATTAATGCTGTTCTTTGCTAATTGTCTAGAAAACAAATAAATATAAATAAGATGTTAACTGTCTTGTTGTTTTGTTTTTAAACAAATTGTTAGGATTGTAAAGAGAAGTCAATTCTCTCAAATGCCAGCTATGTATACAATTTGTAATTAATTGTGGTGTCCAAGCTTTCCTTGTTTGCAACTCATTAGTGATTACTAAACAAATTCCTGTTAACCTGAAACCACCTGAATAGCGTATAGGTTTGAGTTCTTAACTCTTTCAAAAGATCATTATAATTTTTATTAAAACAGTCACTTTTAAATTATCTGAAGAAACATATTGAATAACATTTAACCGATCATTTTCCCGATATATCGCATTGGTTTACTAACCGATTCTAACTGATATCAGTTGCAGTTCTGCCACCGATATCCATCACTAGTGACAATTAATGGAAAAAACACATTGTGGGAAAAATGAACTGAAAGGAAAATAGAGAGGACGAAAAGAAGTTCTGTTTGCAGTTAGTGGTAGATTATCATATGCAAGTTTGACTTCGGTCGAGTATCTTTTTTAAAGATACTTCCTGTTAACTATGCAGCACTGACAATAGTCGAGCGCATGGTCCTACAGCCAGCTCGTGATGAATATTTTTGTTTATAGTCAAGTCAAGTCAATTTGTTTGTTTAAGTCTCACTTTTGTACATACATTAACAAATATTACAAAGTTATAAAAGAAATAAGTAAAGAGAGTTATGAGAGACTAAGAACATGATCATAAATAAAAACCCATTTATATTTTAATATATACAATTATATATTTGCGTGCAAAAATCTCAGTAATGATAATGTAGCTACTGCTTCTTTCAAGAGCTCACAAGTTTTGCTTCTGGGAATGCATTTATTGGAATATTTCTATGTTCCACACCAAATAAGTCAAAAATTATTATTATTTATGCCATTGATACTCACTTAACATTTATAATATGCTTGTACAACTTTAGAAGTGTAACTTTTTCAATGCTGGTACACTACAACAGAAATGACCATTTAATATGCATGTCTCAAGATAAGCAGAGAAATGTTTAAATTCCAAATGAGATAACAGTTCATCTATATGTTAACAAAACATAAATATTGTTCCACATATACGAACCCATATATAGTTTGACATAATTCAGTATTTCTATCGCTTGATTAAAAGAGAATCGGGGTATTATATGTGTTTGGATCAATTTCTAAGATACACTTTTGCTTAATTTGTATAGTTTTACAATAATTATTTAGAACATTCTTTATTTTTCATACATTTAACCATATCTGGAGGCGAGACAACAAAAATCCTACAAGTAAGATCTGCAGGTCATAAGTTATTAGCATTGTTTTTACCATGTCCGTTTACTTATGATCCAACATTATTCGTAAAACTGATTACATAATACACTATTAAAATGTACTCGACCGTGCGAATGTGTATGGCTATGTCATGGAGACCGCCACAAATGCCAACGTTCGTTAATACCACATATATATTCTAAAATCTACTTAAGATCGTTGTCGCCTTCATTAAGACGTCGATTCCGTGGTTGTCTGATGTCCAGTCCTGTGGACATTCTTCATCCAGTTGGGACAGACACTCTTCACTTAAATTCAAATTAGGAAACCTAACTAACGGTCTGCTCATGTGGTACTCATCTGGGCTATCAACCTCGCTGTCTGAGTCATTTATTTGTCTAATACCAATGTCAAGCGCTGGCTCAGCAGGGGGATTGTTCAGCATCCCAGCAGTGAAGAGTTTGAGTGGTGATGACTTTACCGTTCTAATTCTATGGCTATTCCATGTAGACCTCCACAAATGCAAACGTTTGTTAATACTGCTTAAATAGACGTGATGTAATGCATACAAATGTTTCTCATTCAGTACATCAAGCAAATTCTCGTCTTCCAGAAAATAAAACAGGTCATAGTAGTAACTGAGGACTCCATCGAAGACGTCTCTCCATAATCGTTCAATTCTTTGATTATGGGTGCTTTTTCCGGTCAACATTGAGTTTGTTCCCCGAACATTATTCATATACTCCATCACTTTAGAGTTCTCCATGCCCATATCTGATCTCACACGTAACGGGGTGCCATATTCTTGAACACCGCTGGTGAAGCAATCTAATATAGTTGTGGCTTTGTTGTTTTCCGTACATACCAAAAAAGTTATAAAACGACTGAAACCATCGACACCACCGCAAATTATAAAGTTCCACCGGATCAATTTATGGTTTGTGTCAATGTGCCACAGTTCATTTGGACCTTGCACACAATAAACACGCCGTTTAAGTCGCTTCCTCTTCCGTTCTTGTACACCATCACTATCCAATCGTTTTAGAGCATCTCTGACACGAAATCTTTGTATCTGTGATTAAAAAAACAACAACATTGTATCACCATATTACAGCATTTATAGACATGATACATTTTGAAAGGCTGGTGGATAATTTACAAATGTATTGATCAACAAACATAAAGGACAGTTAATCTTACAGCATGATAAAGTTTCGTGACAAATGCCAATGAAACACAACAGGCATTTTTATCGGTTGATTGCAAAATATAACTGAATGTTAGGTTTTAAAACAAGCATTAAATTTTGTTATACTATTGTGTATTTCCTTAATACGTCTATATAATCTTTAAGTACTATAAAATCCGAACATTTGATTTATACCAAAGCTAGCTGTTTCATGTGCAGACCTTAACGACATCGTTCCAATGTTTTTGTCAGTGTTGTTTATGACCCCTTTTCCTATAATACTCGTACCATTCTATTTTTAAGGCTTTCCATTTTGTGCACTTACTTTACTTGGCCAAAATTTCAATATACATGAGGTGTGGCGTTGTTATACACACGCTCTTAGAAAAGGAATTTAGAATTAAATATTATTGCATAGTACATGTATATCTGCATACCTTAATACCCTTTTCACCTAGCAGATTCCTCAACATCATTTCTCCACACCTTGGAAATTCTTCTAGGATCTTTGCCATGACCACATCCAGCTGATGATCTTCAATACTGGTGAAAGCATATTTTGAAATTCCGTGTCGTCGCATATTTCGATAAATTGTGCTTTCCGATACACCAAGAAGTTGGCTGATGTTAACAATTGAAAATCCAGATTCTAGAAGACTTTCAATAGTTATTTTTGGTATCTTAAAACCACGCTGCACTGGTTTGTTGATATGTCTTCCGAAAGTTACACATTCCACTCGCAGTTTCATGATCTCATATCTTTCTGTTACACCCAAACATTTAAAGTCATAAAGTGAAAGTAACGGCACAATATCTGGAGTAATCTTCTGCTCCCTAAATAGCCTTATTTGGTAGGTTCCAAACCCACATTTAACTAAAATTTCTTCCATTGTCTGTTGGAAAATAACGTTTTTTCGTCTACGAAATTGAAAACATGTGTAGATGTTTCCCTATAATACATGTATATTCATAGGTTCACATTGTTTAAAGAAAAATGGACATCATATAAAGACTCATTTACATAATATATCGATTATTTGACTCTATATAAGGATGGTTTTATATAATATAATGATGCAACCACATAATATATTCATAAATGCACATCGTATAATAACAGATGCACATCGTATAATGAAAGATTGACATAATATGTTGATAAGTTGACTGTATATAATGATGCAACCACATAATATATTGATAAATGCACATCGTATAATAATAGATGCACATCGTATAATAATAGATGCATATCTTATAATAACAGATGCACATCGTATAATGAAAGATGGACATGATATATTGATAAGTTGACTGTATATAATGATGCAACCACATCATATATTCATAATTGCACATCGTATAATAATAGATGCACGTCGTATAATAATAGATGCACATCGTATAATAATAGATGCACCTCGTATAATAATAGATGCACATCGTATAATAACAGATGCACATCGTATAATAACAAATGCACATCGTATAATGAAAGATTGACATAATATATTGATAGGTTGACTGTATATAATGTTGCAACCACATAACATATTCATAAATGTACATCGTATAATAACAGATGCACATCGTATAATGAAAGATTGACATAATATATTGATAAGTTGACTGTATATAATGATGCAACCACATAATATATTGATAAATGCATATCGTATAATAATAAAAGCACGTCGTATAATAATAGATGCACATCGTATAATAAAAGATTGACATAATATATTGATAAGTTGACTGTATATAATGATGCAACCACATAATATATTCATAAATGCACATCGTATAATAATAAATGCACGTCGTATAATAATAGATGCACATCGTATAATAATAGATGCACATCGTATAATGAAAGATTGACATAATATATTGATAAGTTGACTGTATATAATGATACAACCACATAATATATTCATAAATGCACATCGTATAATAATAAAAGCACGTCGTATAATAATAGATGCACATCGTATAATAACAGATGCACATCGTATAATGAAAGATTGACATAATATATTGATAAGTTGACTGTATATAATGATGCAACCACATAATATATTCATAAATGCACATCGTATAATAATAAAAGCACGTCGTATAATAATAGATGCACATCGTATAATAACAAATGCACACCATATAATGATGTTTGCACTTCATATAAAGCAGCGGTCGTATAACAATAGATGCACATCGTATAATGAAAGATTGACATAATATATTGATAAGTTGACTGTATATAATGATGCAACCACATAATATATTCATAAATGCACATCGTATAATAATAGATGCACATCGTATAATGAAAGATGGACATAATATATTGATAAGTTGACTGTATATAATGATGCAACCACATCATATATTCATAATTGCACATCGTATAATGATTGTTCGACATCATATAAGGACACATTGACATCATATATTGTTGAGTTGACTTCATATAAGGATGCATCTACATAATATATTCATGAGTGCACATCGTATAAAGAAAGAGTGACACAACAACGTTCATTTTTACAATCATAAGACAGTCAAGGCTTTCCATAGATAGGCATATTAGATTTCCAACTCTGTTCTAGATTTTTATCGACCGATGATTAAATGTGGGGAAGAACTCATTTGATTAACTCTGCACATGATTTTCTGTATATCGTGCAACATTTCGGCCATTTCCGTCATACTCCGGAAAGGTATGATCAATAGTCAATGCAAACAGCACAATACAAACTTGTTCTTCAGAATAAAGCATAAATGTTTCTAGGCAATTTACTGCCACTCTTTTCATTTCGTTTTTTTTAAAATAAACTTTGAAGCGGACGCAGAGCTTCAAGGTATGGAATTCCGCCTGGCTGCAATATGCCAATCAAAATAAAATCACCATTTGAGCCGTGTCATGACAAAACCAACATAGTGCGTTTGCGACCAGCATGGATCCAGACCAGCCTGCGCCTCCGCGCAGTCTGATCAGGATCCATGCTGTTCGCTTACAAACCCTATTACATGTAGAGAAACTGATAGCGAACAGCATGGATCCTGATCAGACTGCGCGGATGCGCAGGCTGGTCTGGATCCATGCTGGTCGCAAACGCACTATGTTGGTTTTGTCATGACACGGCTCATTTGTTTTTTCGGAATCGTGCTTCACTCATTGCACAAAAAAGCAAACATTAATTAACAATTTTTTCTAACGGCCTCCAGTGTGAGTTTCATCATTGGCAAAGCAGATTAAAAAACAAATCCTATCGTGACATTTAAAGGCTACAGTCATGTTAATAGGTGCAAAGTGTATAAATTTGTTTTCTTTAAAGGTCCATTAAGCCTCAAAAATGATATAAATTTTATTTCTTTAAAACTTTTTTATGTTTTGTGTCCTATTTCAATGTCTAAAAAGTACTTATTTGCGATATAGGTGAACTAACCTTTTATTTTTTGCCCTTTTTAAATTAATACGGTTATACGGCTTTGTATGTTTTGTATCTAGAATATGCACGCGTTATGTTTTGTATCTATCGTGTGCACGTGTTATGTTTGTATATATAATTTGCACGTGCTTGTATGTTTTGTATCTAGAATATGCACGTGTTATGTTTTGTATTTAGCATAAGGCAAGTTTTATGTTTTGTATCTAGAATATACAAGCTTGTGTTATGTTTTGTATCTAGAATATGCACGAGCTTTATAATTATGTCGTGTTCCTATAATAAGCACGAGCTATTTATGTTTTTAATCTAGAATATGCACGTGTTGGTATGTTTTGTATTTCGAATGTGTGCCAACTTTGTATGTTGTGTATCTAGAATTTGCACGTGTTTTGTAAGTTGTGTATCTTGAATGTGCACGTGCTTTGTATGTTGTGTATTTAGAATATACACGTGTTTTTAATGTTGTGTTTCTAGAATATGCACATAATCTTATGTGTTGTTATGGGAAGTTTATGATATCTCAAAAATGCGACTTTTTTTAAGGAAGGAAATAAGATAAACAAACCGATCGTGCGTAACGATTTCCTTATTCCCTGCGGTCTGGAGACCGCAGGGTATTGGTACGCGTTTAACTTTTGAGGCATGGAGGAGCACGTGACCTGTTTTCGGTACATGGAGGAGCACGTGATCTGTAAACCGTATATGATTGGTTAATTGACCTTT
Organism: Ruditapes philippinarum; assembly: GCF_026571515.1. NCBI lineage: Eukaryota > Metazoa > Mollusca > Bivalvia > Venerida > Veneridae > Ruditapes > Ruditapes philippinarum. The sequence continues at coordinate 8,385 of NW_026864030.1, forward strand.
TCGAAAACCCAGCTAAATACCGTTTGCCGGTACGTTACGTGATATTTCTAATTTTAAATAGAGATATTTTCTGCGTAAACTTGTGTGTTTACTTTATTTATTTTTTGCTCGGAATTATTCATAAAATGGGAAGCCTATTTAATCATTTTCTTAAAAAGAAATAATTGTTTTATGTTCGACCTTCTCCGGTTTTCAACGGTCACCAGTTTCCAAAGACCTTATTCTATATTGATCGATTATTGTCAACTATATTCCTGATACAACCCCCCCCCCCCCAAATAATGTTGAAAATAGTTAAATGAAATATCTTTATATCATTAAAATGTTCACCGCAGGAAACCATTTTACTTGTTTCAGTTGTTTTGATAAGCTAAAGAACACCCCAGCCATTTTATGTGTACATGTATATACATCTACACAATAAACATTTATCTTACTCGCGAACATGACTGTTATTAATTAATAAATTGATCAATATTGCGATATGTTTTTAATATAGACTATCTTTACTACAATATATACAGGTATATATGTCAATAAATGATAATGAAAAGGAAATATCAACTAGATTTTCCATTTAATGAGTGTGATACATCAACATTTTCAGGCATTGTTAGGTGGAGTGAGACCAAATGCTGATTATAATCATAAAATCAAAAAGAAATTGGCGCAATATTGATGCAATAGTAGGCTATTTTATACACGTATACTTTCATATTTATAATTACATGGCATAATGCATGTAAATAAATCCTACCTTAATTAAGCATAGTTTATTATGCAAAATCTTCAAAGGAAAAACGGTACCATAGTCTAATTGCAAGATAAAACAATATGTGGTGAATGCCCAGGAACATTTACATTCTCAGTTTTCTTCAGATATATGTATCCTGTTTTTTTAAGTTAGATGCGTGGTGGTCGTGCCATAATACAATTTAATTTAGAACATCTTTTTAACAACATAACCTGTTGTATATCATATAATATTATGGTTTTTATTTTCGTTTTTTGCTTTTTTTTTCAAAATAGATAATATCAAATATAAAGAAAGTTTTTTTTGTTTTTGTTTTTTTTTAAAGTTAACTAATTTTAACAGTCGATGTTTTATATATAAGTACATGTACATCAACTTACCTAACATGAGCATTTTAACTTCCCTGGCTGCCCGCTCTCTGTCAATTTTCAGCTGTTTTTCTATTTCTTGTGTTCTTTTTCTCGCTTCTTTATCCACGACAGTCCCGCTGGATACGCACCCCATGTTCTGCCACGAATTTTTTTACTCCGTTGTACGTTGCGAGAGTTTTCTTATTCTCCTATGGATAAACTTTGTCACAACTTGTATTTCTCTTGACTAAACCTGGCAAAAATTAAATCATATAGGTAGACGGAAGCTGTTCATAACACAGTTATCATTTTCAGATACCAGTTGACCACGTGATCTATAATATTGTACAGTTTTATCAATAAATTTAAACCCCTATTCACGTTAAAATTTCCGGTTATTTGTATATGAATGTGACACCTTTACATAGTCAATAAAAAAATAATTAAATCCAGAAGTGTTATTATACTCTTAGAATAGAAACAATTTTAATCTATTTTCAAAACGTAAATGTCAAAAATATCTACATATGGATTGATTCCTGCATGTTCACGCAGGAACTTATTTCAGATACAGCAAACGATCTTCTGAACATCATCATGTACACTTGTCGTCTGCTTCAATCACAGAACTAATCATGATAATTTGATGGATATCAAACCTGTGATTGCAATCAATTTTAATACTACATGTATTACTAAGTGGTGTTCACAACCAGTATAGCATCGATCGCCGAGGAAGTACTACTTTCAAGGTACATTGTAAAGTCTGGAAACTGCTTTGAATTCGGTTTCTTTTCACTGAAATTTGAGACAAAAGAAGTTGTATTGATAAATCTATTTTTACATACTTATAGTCGTGTACAAGTAAAGATTGAAAGAAATATTGAATTCAAAATGGCAAATTTATTAACGCTTTTATTCCTTACAATAATTTTTTTATAAGGTATTGAATAAATCTAGGGAAGCTTGAAGATCCTTTATGTTGTAATTAAGGTTGTTACCACACATCTTCATTTGAGCGTTATATTTATGATATAATAACCATTAAAATTGAGTTACAGGATCTTTAATTCATTTATTTCAAGTTAGTTCTAGTGCGGTTTCCTTTATTTATTTATTTATTCATTCATTCATTCATTCATTCATTCATTCATTCATTCATTCATTCATTCATTCATTCATTCATTCATTCATTCATTCATTCATTCATTCATTCATTCATTCATTCATTCATTCATTCATTCATTCATTCATTAGGACGTACCATCAATTTTGGTGTTATAGACGACGATCTTTTCACGAATACTCTGAGTTATTCAAGACGGTCTCTGACTATTTGTTAAAAGGTATTGGTAAAACTGTACATTTAATTGCCTATAATATATGCTAACATTTGTTCAGTCTTTAACCCCTTAACCTGCTGTGGAACCGAACGTTATTATTTAAGCCTTTGCCACCAATAAATACAACAAAGCCAGCCTGCAAATTCTTGTATTCTTACCAGGCTCTTACAAATTTTGATCCTAAGATCCCTAAAATTGATAATGAACAGTTCCAAAAATGGAAGTTGGACAAATCCATTTAAGATTTTCAGCAAGATAATGATTAAATTGGCAACTGTATATAATCAATTATAACCTTTCAGGGATAAATTATTTTTTTACCCTGTGACATATTACGGTTGCAAAGTATACATGTTTGCACGCAACCATGGCAACATGACCGCTTATATTATACATACATGTATTAATCAACAAATTCTCTGTTGGATGTAGTCTAATCTATTAACACGTAGACTTGCTGGCGGAAACTGCATGATTATACGCATGCTATCAGTGCAGACCGCACTGTTAGTTATATAGTTAGTACTTATTTTAAAATATTCCCTAAAAAGGTGCATGGTTTTGTCTGGGTTTAGACAGGGTTAATTCAAAGTTCTATCATGATATAGAAAATTAGAAATGTCTTTCAACATGAATTAGCCAATATCGAGATTGCCTCATGGATAACTACTGGCATACTAATTTGAGGAAGCAAGGTCGTGATTGGACGGAGAGGAAGACACGTTAGTCTGTCATCTACCAATCTATTTTTTTAATATGATTCAAAACTGAGGAACGCGTTTTTTCCCTGCTCTTGTTGCATATTCATCATTGATTAATTCTTCATGGCATTTATAAGTTTGAAGGAACAGTTAATCAAACATGGTGACTGAGAGTAGCAAACGTTAGCAAAATAATAATTATTCAGACCTTCTCACTGTGCATTACTCACAATGAACGTTTCAACATCTTGAAAAGGTGTTTTCTTTACACTACCCCCTGCACATATATTACTCACTGAACCCTTCTTACAACGCAATCTGATTAAAATCAGCTTTAAATAACGCTACTATTTACATGTAAGAAATAAGTAGATCTAAACTTAAGTCAGATTGCTTACACCGAGAACAGTTTTCACTCGGCACTATTCCTAGTACATTTCTTGATCGCTGATCAATACTCATATCGTGCATATTACACACTGGATACTTCTCGCTTCAGAAAAATTTCTCACTGAGCACTACATACATACAACTTACATAATGATCACTACTCACTTAAGAAACATAACTGACGGAGCACAATTTACATTGTGAGCTCTATTAATGTCAGATACATTATAAACTGAACACAACTCGCATTGTGAGCACTATTAATGTCAGATACATTACTTACTGAACACAACTCGAATTGTGAGCACTGTAAATGCCAGATACATTACTTACTGAACACAACTCACATTATGAGCACTAATAATGTCAGATACATTACATACTGAACACAACTCACATTATGTACACTATTAATGTCAGATACATTACTAACTGAACACAACTCACATTGTGAGCGCTGTTACTGTCAGATACACCACTAAATAAACACAACTCACATTATGAACACTATAAATGTCAGATACATTACTTACTGAACACAACTTACATTGTGAGCACTATTGATGTCAGATACACCACTTACTGAACACAACTCACATTATGAGCACTATTAATGTCAGATACATTACTAACTGAACACAACTCACATTGTGAGCGCTGTTACTGTCAGATACACCACTAAATAAACACAACTCACATTATGAACACTTTTAATGTCAGATACATTACTTACTGAACACAACTCACATTGTGAGCACTATTGATGTCAGATACACCACTAAAGTTACTGAACACAACTCACATTATGAGCACTATTAATGTCAGATACATTACTTACTGAATACAACTCACATTAAGAGCACTATAAATGTCAAATACACTTCTTACAGAACACAACTGACATTGTGAGCACTATGAATGTCATATACACTACTTTCTGAACACAACTCACATTAAGAGCACTACAAATGTCAGATACACATCTTACAGAACACAACTGACATTGTGAGCACTATGAATGTCATATACACTACTTACTGAACACAATTCACATTATGTGCACTATTAATGTCAGATACACTATACTTACTGAACACAACTCACATTATGAGCACTATTAATGTCAAATACGTTATAAACTGCAACTCACGTACATTATAAGCACTATTAATGTCAAATACATTATACACTAAACACTACTCACATATGAGTCACTATATAAGCACTATTTATATTAGATACAGTACTTACTGAGCACATTATGAGCAAAATTTATGTCATATACATTATATACTGAGCACGATTCACGAAATGAGCATCTTATAAATGTCAGATACAAGAACAATCTTAAGTTAGATATTTTATATATACATGTATACTGATCACAATTCACATTATGAGCACTATTCATGTCAGGTACATTATATACTGAGCACAATTAACTATTCATGTCAGATACACTGCTGAGTGCACACTTCTCACGTCACTGAGCACAATTCAAGTTTTGAGCACTACTCACTACAAGAAAAGAACTTAATTGCTTAAAGCAGATACATTATTTTGTGAACAGTACTCACATCAGAATAAGCAGCTACTTGACAGGTCAGACTACATTGTTGATTTTCCCATTGACTAACATAATATGAAATGAATGTCTTAAAATTGAGAATTTATCCACAAGAAACTTAAAACTATTCCCCCTACCCTCACTCCCCCATCAAAACTTTGCTGCTAGTCACTACTTTTTGTATTTTCTGATCGCAAGATCAGTAAATACATAGCTAACATCCACGGTCTAACACAAAATTTCCTAACAGTCCTAACAACGCAAAGTAGTTCTTACTCAAAACTGCTTAAAAACCAGCAATTTAAAAGACAGAATAATTTTTAATGTAGGCATTTAACGAATTACAGTGCATTGAAAGTTCAGATTAGTCAATAGAAATATGAGGTTACAATCACAAATTTCGCGGATGAATATCATTTTAATCAATGAAAATGCTATTTTTAGCTATGTCGATTACTGAATACTCCAGGGCGTAGTATACAAATAAATCTGACTGCCGAGTAGTGGAATATATACATGTCGGACTGTTTTGGCGAGAAGATTTTCGCTAAATTATTTTTATCAGTGTTAAACAGGTTTATCGTGAACAAAATACCTCGAAATTGATATTGTTTGGTTTTATTAACCTGTCAATTACATACTGATTACGCGGTCGATGCACACAGTATGTTAATCTTCGGTAGATGTTCGGTAAGTTCCGTGAGAAGTACGCTGTACGATAGAATTTAATTTAATTTGTATCTCTAAACTAAGTGTACTCAGCGTTATAGCGCAATAGGGTAAATCACGAGTTTATAATCTAAGTGCCACACGTGTTTTAAGTTCGAGGCCTCGTTGGTCCATGTTTTTTTTTCTTATTAATACTTTCAACATTATTGAATCTATATATGATTATTTTATGTTGTTCGTTTTGTTTGATTATGTTTTACTTAATTTTGTTATGCATATACTCTTTTTAAATAACATGTTTTTTTTTAAGAATTCATGTTTAAAATTAAAACGGATTAAAATCAATAAATGTCATTTCAATGCCGTAAAACACACTACAAATCTGTTCTATTAAAATATACTGCAAAAATAAAGAAAGAGTACTAAAACAATGGCAACAGTAAGAATCGAACCACAGACCTCTCAATTATCAGGCATTCTCTTTACCGACTGTCCTATTGTGAATTAACGAAAACTTTCACATAAAGCTGGCGTGACTTTCAATCGATGACTTATATACTCCACATTAATTCTCGTAAACTACACGGACCAAACCGAAGTGGGATCGAATATTTAAATGAGTCCTATATAATGTATTCAAAATTGACAGGTCAATAAAATCAGACTATAAGGATCGATTACAAACACGAAATGGAAATTCTCAATTTAGAATTACAATGTATTTGTTTTTATTCAGGCTACATATTACGTATTACTTCACCGTGGTGCAGGGGTATCGCGCTCGTATCGCGCTCGTTTAGGGTGTGAGAGGCCTAGCTAAGGTTCAAATCCTAGTCGAGGCAACTTTTTTTTGATGTGTCCTTTTTAAGGAAGTAGCCACGATATGCAAGGATAAAGTGTGGCTGTCATAAAAATGATTTTTGATGCAACTCTAGTCATGCAAAATTCCATATGTATCAATCTCAAACTGTTATAGAAAAAAATCTTAACGCAGTCGCTGCGTAAGATGAATTATAGTACAATGTATATAAAAATAAACCTATATAGGAAAATACATACAGATAGTCAGTATGATTTAGATTGCAAAGATCAGAAAATACCACAGAGCATGCAGCCCTTTGATTAAATATGTCCATATGACAAAATATCTTAGACACTTACTAAGAAATCGACAAAAACCTAAAAAAAAATACATTTATAAGCATCACGTTTTAATCCAATGACCTGATGGCCCATTGAATCTTACGGTTTTTCAGCCATTTATCACTACATTTATCTGACCGTGAACATCTGAAATTCAATAATCACATCTGACCATTCAAAATGGATGGTTTCGTACCGGCTCGAAAAAAGAAACAGAAGAAGTCTAAGAACTCATTAGATGTAATTGGAAATCATAAACAAAGGATAGAGGATATTAAGTGTGATACATATCTATGTTCTTATTAATTCTGAACAACATGTCTCTTCTGTAAATGTGTATGGTAATCAATTGTAATGCGATTTCGTGACAGTTTTTACGAATTACGGACATTTCGGACCACGGACGTTTCGGACCAGACATTTCGGACCAGATTTTTTGGTCATTTCGGACCAGATTTTGGGACATATCGGACCATGCGATGGTCATTTCGGACCATGATGGGGACACTTCGGACCAGAACATATATTCCTTTTTATATATAATTATTTGTTATTTCAGGATGTATTTACAATATTTGACATTTTTTATATTTCATGATATTCAAAATGCATGCAGTAAAGACCTGTCCGACGGGATTTTAACATTTTCTGATAAGCTTATATTACCATTGTTTTGACTATCCATGTAAATACTTCTATCGTAATTCATTTATGTATTTCTATACGCTGACATTTTTTTAATATTGAAAAAAATTTAAAACAATAATAAAATACCTTTAGATCTATATTGGTAAGCGTAGGATATACGCTGAATATACATATTTAATGTCAACTTTATCCAAATTAAATCGTGATCTAGAAGGTATTAAAGAACAGCGACATCCTTGTCAATGCAGTTTTTCACACGTTTTAATTGCTGAATAGAGCTCGTTTAAGTTACGATTCACTCAATTAAAGAAGTATGTATGTAATTTTCACCTTATTTTACAACAAATATTCAAATTGATTGGATTAGATTGGCATGCGATTAAAGTACAGTTTTAATTAACAATAAACAACAAACAAATTGATTAATTGTAAACAAATTTGAAGTCCAGACTGCAATATAAAAAGATGTAAAAATTGATCTATTAATTTTAATGGTAAATAAATATGTTGTAAATAATCTATATATATTTCGCCATGTCTTTTTTGTATATATTTTAAAATAAATTGTTTGCAAACGTGTGTCATTAAAACATTGCTTGTTTGTTTTTTAATTTTCTTCATTTATAGTGTAAAATATATAAAATCTAAATCGGGATAGGTGTAAAATCGTCCCATTGTGTCAATATATATATATAAAGTTTCTTTAGTTTATCGAATAATTGCCTAATATATCAAAAAAAAAAAAAAATTAATCTGGTCCGAAATGTCCAAAACAATGGTCCGAAATGTCCAACACATGGTCCGAAATGTCCAACACATGGTCCGAAACGTCCAAATATCTGGTCCGAAATGTCCCAAAATCTGGTCCGAAGTGTCCCGAAATCTGGTCCGAAGTGTCTGGTCCGAAACGTCCATGGTCCGAAATGTCCTATTACCGTTTTTACATACTGTCGTGTATTCGGACGTTCATTCTTTTCGGATAAATTTGTTTGTACACCTTAAAATACAAGCGTAATTACTATACAGTGCAATCTTAAATACACTGACAGTGAGTGAAGCATCAATTGTTTAGCTTCCATCAGAGTATAGCTTAAGCATATTGCAGCAATTACACATGCTCATGTAGTTTAACTTTCCCTGCAAGAAGCACTGCTTTAAGTCTGTAATTAGTTTAGTTTATACAAGTTTCTTACAAGTCTCTAATTGATTGCTTGTCAATGCAGCATACCTGCATATGTTACATTTGAACTAATATCATTATGTTTTTAAACCTCATTGCCATTATTGCAAACTTGAAAAGTTCTCGGCACTGAAAGGGGTTTGACCAAATTGGACCTCCTGATTGAAAGTTGACGTTCAACCACTTCGCTATAAGGGTTACAATAGTGCTTTTATATGTGGCCTACACCTATAACATTACAAATTTAGCTGTAGATATAATTGTATTTTCAAGGACATTGAAATATGGTGAAACAATAAGGATTTTGAATATATTTATGTTTTATAAATTGATTTGCATACTTTAATTTCAGGTTTGATATCTGTTCCACACAGTTCTTCAGAGAAACGGCTGGTAAGTTTTATAATGCTATATGTAACTTTTGATACTACCTTATAATTCAGATTAAAATATCACAAAAGTCAATTGATCCAAGTGCAGATGGCAGTACATTAGTCCATAGATTACTTGAGAGGAAAAATAGCAACATTATTTTAAATCTGTTTAATTAACAGATTAATGTTAGTTCTGGCTTAGTGATTAATGTGTCTGCTTGACTGCCTCTGCACAAAAGGTTTGAGCACTGCTGAGGTCACAACAATGTTCCCTCATATGACACCAGTACTTGTTAGTTCTAGGGTGGTTTAGATACAAAATGTAAGCTACAACTTTTTTTTCACAATCTAGTTAAACAGCATGCCCAGTCACGCACTACACAGCGTAATTCACACACAAAATTTTAGATGCACACAAAAAAAATGTAAGCAGAGGGTACATGCAGGCAAAGTAAAATCGTCAGAATGAATGTTTGGTCAGGGATAGCGTAATATGCATATAAACTAAATGTAGTTGCCATCTACCAATGGTTAGGAACAGTACAAACCCGGTCACTATTGCATGTCTGCTTTCAAAGTCATCTCAGTCTGATTTTTAAATATTTTAGTCATGTCTTGATGTCACATGTACTATCTTAAGAAAAAAAGTTTTGGATATTTACAACTGCCAAAAAGTATTTTGAGTTCTCCAATGATCAGCAAAAAGTTAGTCACTTGATTTTTTAACAACTACCTTCAATCGTGAGCTTTACATATGTCATATGAAATGAAAATATAAACAATTGAGATTTTGAAATAAATGTACATAATTTCAGATATACAGAATTTTGGTAATGGGTAATAATCGTATGGAGTCGGACTAAACAAAAAATCAGTGATTGTAATGGTTGTTATATTGCTACCTTAACCCATTACTTCATATACACGCCTTTTAACGCCTTTATCACCGCCCCCCCTTTTTGTTGTCTCAAATGATGAAAATATGCCTTATTTAGGCCCCCAACACTTGTTTTTGTTTGAGAAATGTTGTTAAAAAAAGTGACCTCTTTTTCGGCGCGGCCCCCCAACCAAAAGATACATCAGGGGGTTGCCAGAAGGGGGATGTGCCCCCTTCTTTTTGGGGGGTTTGAAGGGGGGCGGAGTCCCCCTCATCGCCAAGAAAATTTTGGACTTGTGAGAGGCTGTAAATGACCCCAGATTGATCATAAGGTAATGTGTAACCAACGCTGAAAAGCATTTGACTCTATCTCAATCCATTGAAAAGTTACAGCACTTTGAAATCAATTTTGATGGAAAAAATCAACGCAAAATAGTGATTTTTGGCAATTTTGAGATGTCCCCTCGTTGCCATGGTAACAGAAAATTTAAGCCTGAGCATGTTGTTGCAAGGGCAATGGTCCAGTCAACATTTGTGCCAAGTTTGATTAGTGTTGAAGCAGTTTTTATAGTATTATAGCAATTTGAACTTGTAACGGGAGACTTTTCAATGAAAACAGCCATTTTTCACAAAATGCTCATGAAGTAATGGGTTAAGTGATGAGTTTGTGTCTGTGTTAGTGGTGAAAGAGCTGTTCATTAATATCATGTTGACTAAAATATTCTCACAAAAAAAACAAACAACATGTTTAAACTTATGTGACTGTGTACCCCCAGATTTTGAAATGTACCCCCAATTTTCAATGACGGGGGGTACATGTACCCCTACATTTGAAATTGAGTGGGCATGCTGGTTAAAGGAGGTCATGTTTAAAACTAAATCTGTGTTTATATTTGCTCATTATTTAACCTCTTTCAAGTTCAAAATTAATAGAAACAGATTCTGACAAGGCCTAAAATAAGGTATTGTTTGTTTTCAATCCAGCTACCAACCTGCAAAAAAAATCCTTGCTACCCCCAAAAAATATGTCTTCTGTCCAAAAGAAAATGAAGATTTTTAATAAATATCGAAGCAGAATTAATTGTCTTATGTTTTTGCATGGTAGATATACTAACTAGGGTATGTGTTGAATAAATTTTGGTTCTAAACTTTAAACAGATTCACATTTTATTTTAAATCCATATGCTTCAGATAATATATAATTAAGATTTAAATGGTAATTACATTTTTGTGTGTTCATTAAATAAAATAATTTGAATAAAAAAAACCATCTTTATACACAACTGAAACTGATAAATATGGGTTGCGAGAGGGGAAACAAAGGTATTTTTTAAGGCTGGTCCAAATATTATTATTTATGTGATACATGGATATAAAATTTAAATCAAAACTTTATTTATTTTAATTGTTTATTTACAGATTCTATTAAAATGGTTCTTCAAGAGAAATTAACAACAGGTAAACTTAATTTCAATTAGCTTTTGTAGTAAATTATTTATGGTACAAAAACTAAAAAAAGTCCAAACAAATGGAAATTTTGTCTATTTTGAAAAAGTCTCTAACTATTTACAGTAACAGATGATCACTGTGTTAACTCACAATACATGTAAGTGATTCTCTTTTTTTTCTCTTTATTCTTTTTTTGTGTGGAAATTTAAGTTTGAAGGTTTAATGGTATGACTTAAAAAAGGGTTAGCAAAAAAAAGTAAAATCGTTTGACTTCAAACCACTTGACTTTCGATTCTTTCATGTGAGGAAGCTATGCAACTGCCTTAGTGGTTGGTGGCTTTTAACTCCTGTGCCTGTTTGTTTCTGAAATAATGCGTAGAAGGGCACCTGAGGTCTTCCTCCACCAGTAAAGCTGGAAAGCCGCCATATGACCTAAACTGTGTTAGTGAGACGTAAAAACCCAAACCAACCCAAAAAAAATCTTGAATAAATACTTTCTGTTTTAGCAAAGAAGCAGTCATCAAACACAGATTTAGTTTGTTATGGACTTGGCAATTTCATGGATTCCTACATTGCCAGATACCAGCTGGCATTACTTCTGGCACTTAGAGAAGAATTACAGGTTACTATAACATTTATCTTCCCTTTTTTGAAATTATTTATTTTAGTATAAAATGTTTGAAATTTTGTAGATACAGAAACCAAGGTCATGATTTCAAAGTTTAAATATTTTGTTGATTTAAGTCATTGAATCAGTTTTCACATGACATTACTTTTTTCTTTTTATTTAAAGGTCCATAATGCTCCAGAAATGTTTTAATTTTTACTTCTTAAAAGCTTTTCATTTTTGGTGTACTACATGTATATTGTAGATCAATTACCTTCTTTTTCTTCTGCTTCTATTTGGCAATTTGTACATTTACAGTGATTTAATATTTTGTATGTCAAATTACTACTTTATTTACATTTTGCTAACTTAATTTACAAATATTTTAATGTTTACTTTATTGGTATTTTCTTTAGGTAACAAACATTTAATATGCTCTAAAACCAATATTTAAATGATATAAAATTCATATTTGTCTTTTTTGAAAAAAGTAAACATTATTTGTTTGTGAGGCGTATTAATGTGCCTTCAATTTGGTGAAAGTTTTTTTTACAATACTTATTGCATGCATTTTTATTTAGAAAAAAAAGCAAATTTATCTTTTTTGATTATTTCAGACTTTGTGAAATTGCAAAAGAATGTAAAATACTGTAAGATTCTACTTTTAACCCTTTAATGATTGTAAAAACTACATAATATGAATATTAAAGCTTTTCAATTACCATCTGAGTAGGAGAATGAAATATTGGTTTTTTAAGATGTTTCATCAATTATTTCAATATATAATAATTCTAAAAGATAATGTTTGTGTACAATACCGACAATATTTACAGATAGTAGAAGGATGTTGTGAGATATATGACCCACAGTTTGTACCAGAGGAGGGAGCTTTATTATCTGAATTAAACTTTACTGTGCTGCAACACAACCAGGTACATTGTATGTTTAAATACTAAAAAACTTCCACTTGGTTGTCATTTAAATACTTCTGCTATCATTTTTGACTTTATCACATATACAAAAATATGTTTTTGGAGTTTTGAGGCAACCCAAAATGCATGTTATTAAAGCAGTGATGTAAGACTATATGAATATTACACCGGCTGCCGGTACAGACCGGAATATCTAGCTCGAGGGTGACTGTTTACGGCGGTAACGAGGCTCTGCTGAGTTTCCGCTAAACAGTTACCGATAGCTAGATATTCCCGTCTGTACCGACGGCCGGTGTTTGATTCTTTTTCTTGCATATTACATATCAACTATTTTCAGAACAGAAATTACGAAACTGATATTCTCATGACGCACTTATTTCTTATAGTAGCATATGAACGTACAACTTCATTCATAACGGTTAAGTGACATCATCATAAGAACGCAATTCATTCATAAAAGGCGCGCAGCAATGACGTCATTTAAAGCACGTGACTTGTCTTACATGGGGGGTGTACGACAGGGTTTTCTAGCACCGGTGTAAACGGTAGATAATCCTGTCTGATATGGAAGAAAGCCATTTTGGCCACAAGCTTTGTCTTAATGACATCCCAGAACTTGCATCCACTCAGAATATTTGGTCACTTAGACCGTTAATGTACTGTTTAGGATACTGTGTTTGATCCTTAGTGAAAGAATATGTGCCCTAGTGAAATATTTGGATAGTTCTGAGTAATTATACTAATTCATTTGACTCTTACCATGCTAAATATCTAAACTGGACTTGCCATGCTTTCATTCTTGGCAACACAGTTATAGAGAAAAAATTCAAAATATGCACTGACTGAATAGGGAACAGTGCAGACCATGATAGGATTGCACAGTGGTGCCGGCTAATCTTGGTCTGCACTGGTTGCCTGGGTAGATTCAGTTGCTGTCAGCAGGATAAAAGTTTTGGTACCTTAATAATGTTTAATTCAACCCACCTTGCTATTAGAAAAATTCACAAACAAATTTATGTGGAGTTTGGCACATGGCTTGAACATGTAAACATGACATATCCTACGAAACAGCTCAAGTCTATTGAAATATGAACATGATTCAGTATACCAGTTCACATAGATGTTTTCTCTCAGACGCTCTTAATTGGTCTTTATTAAAATGTATTTATTTTGGGTTTGGTTAAATGTCTGTTTCATTGTCTGACTCATGTATAAAGATTTTCTTGCTTTACTTACGGAGACATCTATGTTAAAGCAGAGACATTGTAAATTCCCTTGTACTTATAAAGTTGTATATTTTGTAGGAGGGTAAGAGAGAGTGTATTGAAGACAGAATTACAGTTTTCTACATGCCTCATTGTGGTAAAGCCCTGTATAATAATGTATTGTGGAGAAATTGGGGACAACGGTTAGAGAACATCATCGTTATTGGCAACAGCTTCACTCATATGATTGAAAAGTAAGTGTAGAGAGATTTGAAACTGGTATGATTTATGTTAATCCAAATTCTACCGTTTCTGATTTTCAACTATCATACATATTTCTTACCTAACATAGGACAGCATTATTGATAGTCTGAAAGGCGCTTGAAATTTCCTATAAAGAAGTAAAGACAATTGAAATAATTTTATAGATTATACTGCAACACTTGGATAAAATTTATTTCACTGTTGAATTTTCAGTACACCTTCAAGAATTCTGGAGAGCACAGCAAATTATGTGATTAAGGTGAGGAGTGTTATGTTAACTAGTTTGCTTTCTTATTTGTTGCTAATGTACTTTTGTTTAATGCATACATGCTAGTTAATACACATTTTTAGCCAACATAGGTATTAACAATTCTTTGAGGTGCTTCCGTGTCCGAGTGGTTAAGTTGTTGACTTTAAACCACTCGCTCCTCACCGCTGTGGGTTCGAATCCCGACAGGGACTTGGATTCTTTCATGTGAGGAAGCTATCCAGCTAGCTTACGGAATGTTGGTGGTTCTACTTAGGGGAAATAATGCACAGAAGGGTACCTGAGGTCTTCCTCCCCTGGTAAAGCTGAAAAAGTTGCCAAATGACCTATACTACGTAGGTGTGACGTAAAACCTAAACAAACAAACAAATAATTCTTTACTTGCCCTTTTGCAACTCAGTATTGTATGCAATGTTCCTCTCTTATTTTGAAAGATGTCTAGCACAGAATGAATGGAGATGATGACAGTGTAAATTGCACATTTATTTACCATCGGACAATGTGTACTTTTTAGTTTACATACATACTGACTGCATTTGTTTGTACTTTATCAATTAACACTTTCGATATCTGCATCTGCTTTGGTAGCCAGATAATTGAATACGAACTTGGTGACATTTAAATTCTTTTGTTTTCAATATATCTGTTGATCAGGCAAAGTTTTAATTGAAACATTTTTTTTTCACAGTTTTCAAATTGTCAATATGTAACTGTAGCATACACTTAAAGATGGTCTGGTGCTGATAGATGGACATCCTGTTTTGATATATGTACCCCTATTGATTGCACATTTAATATATTCATTTCCTGAATTATGTTTCAAAGGCAAAGTTTACTGTACTAAATGTACATTGATATAAATAAATATAGTTTTCAAAATTTGAGCTTCTAAATCTGTTGTTTACAGATTCAACCATATACACAGGAAACTTTGTTACAAGTTCCGTCACAATACGAGGATGTTTTCAACGACACAAGTATCCACACCTTTCGATCACATGACCTGCAAAATGTTCCTGAAAACTTTTGGCAAAACTGTCCCGAGCCTGTGTATGATCCCAGTGACGCAGAAATTATTTTCAGCTGACATAGGTCATGTTTAACTTTATGATCTGTTGTCTGAGAATAGTGTTATATCACATTTTTATGCCCTTTCATATGTGTAAGCTATTTTTATCTGTAAGCCAACTAAATTACTTACAGAGCGTTGGTAGTAGGGGTGTAATGTTTATCTGTTTAAACAAGTACTATCTTTTTTAGCTAAAAACCAGTTAAAAATTCAATAACCGGTAACCAAAATAATGGATAGAGGGCCTATACCAGTAAAATATTGTAAATTATATATTTATTTTCACTTTCTGTTTAAGTTTATATATTTCTGTTAAAGCATTGAAATTTTGTAATATGGAAACTTGTGTGCAAGAAAAATTTTGTTATGTTGTAAGATTGTTATCTGACTTCGATAATACATTTATACAAGAATACTATTTTGTTTGTTGTTTTTCTTCGTTATAATATCATTTTTTTAGGATTTCATGTTAAATTGATCCAAGGCACACAATGTATATGAAATCTTTATGCATTGCAGTAATATGAAAGATACATTGAAAAGAAAGAAACATGAAATATTTATCATCAATACCAAAGTATCTTAAACCAATGATGTTATGTTGAATCTGTTTGCTAAATTTATTTTAAAACAGTTTTTTTTTATTTTCACTTATTCAAGCTACATACAAGAAAAGGACTCTATGGCCAAGTGGGTAAGGTTGCTGACTCAGACTCTTTTGCACCTAACTGCTGTGGGTTCAAAACACTTGAAGCTTAATACTTTAATGTTAGATAGTTTTCTCCCTTGTCAAATAGAAAAATCCCTTACTGCTTCAAAAAATGTTTGTGCTGAAAAATCCTAGCTCTTATGGGCTTATCTCACACTCCATGTGCAACACATCATTACATATTCCCAAACATACACTTGCACCTCACTGGTGTTGGTTCTAAACCCACTGGAGACTTGATTCTTTCGTGTTACATGTAGGATAGCTCTTCAGCATACAGAAGGTTGGTGGTTGTACTAAGGTGCCCACTTTTGCCTGGAATATTGCATAGGGAGTTTTCTCTCCCATTATTCGATTTAGACATAATGTCGCATCCTTTACCTCTGTCAGCATGACTTAAATAAAATTCAACCTGTGAAATTACATACAATTGGTTTTGAAGGGAGAAAATAAAAATACTAGATATGTAGAGCTGTTAAATATATATTATTTTTTTTACTTTTTAAGAAATATACATACAAAATCCATAACATAAAAAATCTTAAATATAAAAGTATGAACAAAGTTAATTTTGACAGTTGACTAAAGAGGTTGTTAATATATTCATGTATCTATTAGTAACAAAAATGGAAACCAGAATCGAACCATATTAACTTGCCTACAAGACAAAACTTTTCCATGCAATTTACAGTGTTATTCTGCACACCTCAACTTTTAAGTGGTTTAGCAATGACAATAATAGTACAGAAGTGAGAGCCTTGATCCAACTAGTCAACTAACAAACATTTCACAAATCAAAGCAGAAGTGGCATGTTAATATTTCTTTTATTACACCAAACTTTAGTACATCTTGAATAGAAAGAAAGTACTTCTATGCCTGTGAAAGAAATTATGTCTCTGAAACAACAATACTTTTAAAAACTTTTAACAAAAAGTAACATAAAAAAGAAAGCTTTCAGCAGATATCAATGTAATTGTTATGACAGCTTTAGTACTCAAACTACTCCTAACATGCATACAAGTTTGTAGAATCTACTACGCGATTATGCACCACTAAATTTTAGCATTTTAAAATAGAAATATGTCTGCTCAACTTGATCTTTTTACTGAAGGGATAACAAGTCTAATGGTCATTTGTCTCTTGTTGCTGATTCAGAAATCATTTGGAGTTGTCTGACACTTGTGGAGAAATTGATAATTACAGGTTTGTTATCTGGGAAAGCCATCAAAAATACCCAACCACCGAGATATTACCTAAAAATGTATAAAAATCTGTTTAAAAACAAACAAACAAATGGTGTTGAAATTTCTACAGTATAAGGTTTGCTGACGCATCGGTAAAGAGTGAACACATCTATGTAATAAAAAATATTAACTGATGTAATTAACTGAGATTCTTTGTTGCATCTCTCTGTTAACATTTATTTTATTTCTTAAGGCAACATGCATTATGAACTGTAGCCTAGCAACTTGGGTTGAATTTTTTCTCTTTATATTAAAAACAAAAAAGTTCAAATAACTAAACAATTATGTGTTGAACACACACCAGGAAAGAACTTTACACAAGTCTTTGACTTTCTTTTTGATCCTGTATCACATCATGTGGTTGTACATAATTGTACATGTTTTAACTAGATGAAACAAGCAATTATCATAGTATTGCAAGCAATCCATAAGTCCCCTACCGGTAAGAGCCTAAGCAACATTCTGAAGGGCCATTGGCCATTCACTTATGTTTCTATTTTAAGTGATCACAGTGAACAGTTTTTATGTACAGACAGACAGAGAGACTGAAGGACACTCTAAAGTTATTTTTTAAACATCCCTGTTATCAAAATATAACATTTTTAAAGCAAAATTTTAAAAAAGGAGATAACGATGTCATAAATGATGTGAGTGTAACAAAGAACAATTAGTAATGAAGGTATGAATATTGAATGTTTATTTTGAATTTGAAGTAAATGAAAGTTAAAAGAACGAATAGGAAAAATAAAAAGTTTAAGGAGGAGATAATTCTGGAAATATGGATGCTAGATTTATAAACCTTGTCATATTATTGTCATATTATTATGATGTGGGAGTTTGAAGAAAATCCTATCATAATTGAAGAAAATTACCAATTTCTCAAAAAAAAGTCAAGTTCAAAAGGGGCATAATTCTGGAAATAGTCTTGCTAGAGTATTGAACTTTTTCACAAATGTTGAGTGATAATAAGAAACATTTATATGAAGTTTGAAGTAGATACGTTCAGAAAAAAAGAAGTTATTAAAAAAAACAAAGTTTTTTTCATGAAAATTTTAAGTTCCAGGGAGGTAATTCTGATAAATTTTGTGCTAGAGTTGTAAACTTTGTCACATATGATGTGGTTGATGACTATCAACTTATATTTAAAGTTTGAAGAAAATACCTTAAGAAATAAAGAACTTATAGTGAAAAAACTGAAAAACTAGAATCAGAAATCTTGAAATTCAGTCTATTTGTTGCCATAGCAACCAGAATTTTCAATACAGGAAGATAAGAAAAGAATGTGCATTATTTCCATACTGCCATCTACCAATATGTCAAGTTTCATAAAAATATTTTCAGTAATTTTTGCGTTATCACTGGATCCAGGTTATGTGTAAAATTTGCCATATTTTCAGTCTATTTGTTGCCATAGCAACCAGAATTTTCAGCATAGGAAAAAAAGAAAAAGACGTGCATAATCTCCATACTGCCATCTATCCATATATCAAGTTTCATAAAAATATTTTCAGTACTTTTTGCGGTATCGCGGGATCCAGGTTATGTGTAAAATTTGCTATATTTTCAGTCTATTTGTTGCCATAGCAACCATTATTTTCAACATAGGAAGAAAAAAAAAGACGTGCATAATCTCCATACTGCCATCTATCCATATATCAAGTTTCATTAAAATATTTTCAGTACTTTTTGCGTTATCGCGGGATCCAGTTTTGTGGACGGACGGACTGACGGACTGACAGACGGACGGACAGACAGACGGACAGACGGACGGAGGGTAAACCTAAAGTCCCCTCCGGTAAACCGGTAGGGGACTAATAAATACTGTTTAAACCAACACACACCAGTATAATAAATTTTGAAATATTCAATTTCATGTTATTGTTTATTGTCCTTGTATTCAGTGATACAAAATTTGTTTTCTGATTAAGTACATACACATCAAATTACTCATTTTTTCATGTGATTCTGATATTTTATGTCTGAATAGTATATCCCTACAAAATCAAATTACCCACAATTATGTTAATATTCTGATTAAATTTTCACCAATGCCATTTTCATATTTCTAGCAATTTCTAGCAATCTAAGAGCAATTAATTCTGGAAAGATTTCAAAAATCCAGCTTAACGTTTGTAACTCTTAACTATTTAATTTGCTTTAATTCATTGATGCACACAAAGTCATCAGTGTATGTATAAAAGACAAGAACAGGAGAAGGTATTAGGCAAGTTGAAGGACTTTGGCCACTGTCTGGACTGTTGTGTTATGCATCTGGTTCCTATTGGTCTGAAATGTTGAGATGGCTTGATCCCGGCTTGTCTCCCAATTGTATAAATCCCTGAAACAAGAAAAATAGTTCACAATTTCAACCCTTTACTTTCTAAAACATTAGCTTTATAAATATTTATCTAAAACATGACGCTAGTGGTCATCATTTCATATACCACTTTTTTATCAATTAAGCTATACTATCAATTTTTTAATGCCACCTTTCAATAAAGACCATATTTTATATTTCGAGACTGGCCTTTGTCGACAGCTTGGATTATACATGTTTAGAATCTTTTACAAATTGACATTTGATACTGCAATATATACAAGAGGGGTAGGAGTGTTCTAAAGCAAGCCTGTGGCAAGCTTTCACACATTTCTGAAATGAATTTAATAAAAGTTTTTTGGTGAGATTAAGTTCATAGAATAGTATAAAATGAATTTGCATTCTGAATCATTTATAATTTGATAGAAAGTTACCTGTAAATTGGTTTAACAAATTTCATCCTTCCTTGCTCAGTGACAAATTGTAATGCTGGTTTAATGGCTGGCTCATACTGAGCTTTTATACACACACGCAACCACCTGTAATAACATTAAATACATTGTAATATAGACATAGTCGTTGTATTCAGTGGAAAGTATTATAATGCTAATTAGCTGGGTTTTTACAATTTGACTTTCCCAACCATGTTGGGCAAGCACTGATTTTAAAGTCAAAGTTCACATATGCCCCTATGTTGTGATGGCAGCACTTGTTTTAAAGTCAAAGCTCACACTATGCCCTTATGTTGTGATGGGAGCACTTGTTTTAAAGTCAAAGCTCACACTATGCCGTTATGTTGTGATGGGAGCACTTGTTTTAAAGTCAAAGCTCACACTATGCCCTTATGTTATGATGGCAGGGAAAATGATTTACTGGTGTATAAGCTGCTCAGTTGTAGACTGTAAATCCCTCAACCTTGTAACAGACGGTCTTGAATTTCAGCTATGTATGGATAAAAACATCAATTATTGTCAACCTCCTATAGACCATACCAATTGATGTTTTTTTCCCCATTTCTCATTTTCAACTACATTGTAATTGGGAGTTTTTTTTAGTCTGAAATCAGATAAACTTGAAAAAAAAACAATGACAACAACAACCAAAAGGTAAATTTGGACACTATTGTGGGAAAATAGCTATTTTTAGGTTTTGGATAACATAAGGTCACCCCATCTACCAGACCTTTCTGAGGAAATAAGGAATCAATGCCTCAAAAGAAATATCATTTCATTTTATGTATCAAATAAACTTAAAATGATGTCAGGCATTCAATGACTATGCCAATGCTGTGCAAACAAAAGTAATTCAGGTTTATACTCTTCATTGTGGTGTAACTTTTAACTATTACAGTAAAGTAACAATATTTTAATTGAGAAATATGCTATAAAGAACAAAACACAACACACGCTTAAATAACAGTCTCAATTTAAGATCTCTATTTATTTTTAGATTAAATATATAATATGATACTACACTCAGTTGTTGACTACTGTTTGCACCAATGATTGAAGCTATATTTACATCATAATTATAATAAACATCAATAATAACAGTATATAAAACATAAGACAAATCTATGTTTATCTTAAATTATATTGATAAATATTACCTGAATTTTATTTCTGAGTTTTTTACTTCATCAAATTTGTATGTGTCCCTCATTTTAATGATTTTGGCATGTGACAATGGACTCTGGAAATTAATAAATACATAATTAGTAACACAAGTTGCTGAAGGATATACGGGAGAATATTGCCTAAAGGAGATAAATATGACCTGAAGCCCTAGCAGATAATATTCTTATATATCAAATTACAAAGTATGTTAGCAATGCATTATGCACTGATATTCACTATACAGGCGATGTTATCTTCCAATAAATAATTGCTATCATTTATGCTAGCCAATGAGATGCTAGATTTTTATCAACAAGATCTCGGGTATATCACTCATTGTACAAAAATACGTTCACAAATAAAATATTCCGAAACAAAATATTTCACTGCCATTTTAGTTGGTTTGACGATGATTTCAAGCAAGCCCCAATCACTTTCAATAAAATAAAATAACAATTTTCTTTCAATTTATGTATTCTGTAATTGTTCGACCCATAAAATGAACAATAATTTTACAACATTCACAGACATCAGCTTATATAGCTTTATACACTAAGTGAAAGCATAACTTACATAGTTGAGGAATGCTGCAAGGAACTGTTCAGTTTGAACTGGTAAAAATTGTTCCACGTCACTGTATGTGAACCCTGAAAGCTGCTCCTCACTACTGTCTAACCATCGCTTGGCGAGGGTCTCGCAACTCTCTGCCAAGGTCATATCGTAACTGAATTTCATTAAAATTTCATAAAGATAAAACTTGTAAACAAGAGCCGGTTGAACCGGGTGATGCTCCCCGGACACAGGAAGGTATACTTCTTGTAATGTTAGAGTTATGTCACAGACAAAGTTCATAGTGTAAAAACAACCCAAATGTTGTGCACAACACATTGTCTCAATATGGTGATCATTTCTGTGAAATAGTTGTAAAATCCGACTTCAAATAACAAAGTTATGGGCCGGACACGATTTTGCTGCAAGGTCATGCTGTGACCTTGACCTTCAAGGTAGCGACCAAAATGTTTCGCATAACACATTGTCTCAATATGGTGATAATTTCTGTGAAATAGTTGTAAAATCCGACTTCAAATAACCAAGTAATGGGCCAGACACAATTTTGCTGCAAGGTCATTCTGTGACCTTGACCTTCAAGGTAGCGACCCAAATGTTGTGCGCGACACGTCGTCTCAATATGGTCATCATTATTGTGAAATAGTTTTAAAATCCGACTTCAAATAACAAAGTTATGGGCCAGACACGAATTCGGGACATACGTATGGAAGGAAAGCTCATGCTGTGACCTTGACCTTCAAGGTAGCGACCCAAATGTTGTGCGCGACACGTCATCTCAATATGGTGATCATTTCTGTGAAATAGTTTTAAAATCCAACTTCAAATAATGAAGTTATGGACCAAACACAATTTTTGCTGCAAGGTTATGCTGTGACCTTGACCTTCAAGGTAGTGACCCAAATGTTGTGCGCAACACGTCATCTCAATATGGTGATCATTTCTGTGAAATAGTTTTAAAATCTAACATCAAATAATGAAGTTATGGACCAAACATGATTCTTGCTGCAAGGTTATGCTGTGACCTTGACCTTCAAGGTAGCGACCCAAATGTTGTGCGCGACACGTCATCTCAATATGGTGATCATTTCTGTGAAATAGTTTATAACTTTTAAAATCTGACTTCAAATAACAAAGTTATGGGCCGGACACGAATTCGGGAGGTATGTACGGACGGACGGACAGACTGACGGAAAACCTGACGACTATATGCTTCCCCGAAATTTTTCGGGGAGTATAACAAATGAGCCGCGTCACGACAAAACCACGGTATTGCGTTGGCAACCAGCATGGATCCAGACCAGCCTGCCAGTCTGATCAGGATCCATGGTGTTCCCTATCAGTTTCTCTACTTGTAATAGGGTTTGTAAGCAAACAGCATGGATCCTGATCAGACTGCGCGGATGCCCAGGCTGGTCTGGATCCATGCTGGTCACAAACGCATTACCTTGGTTTTGTCGTGACGCGGCTCAAATGTAAGTGTTGTAGACTAACCGTTACGCTTAAGCTGTTGCTTGGGGGTGTGAGAGATATTGCTCTTTTACATTATCTCTCACTTCATTTTTTTACATTATCTTATACTAGTAATCGAGTTGGCAATTTTCATATTATTTTATTGTTTTCATAGCTTTTCCAGGATTTCCCCTTTTCCAGATACACTGTATTTAGAAAGTTTATGAATATTGTTCTTTAACAACTGGAATTTTTTCCCATTTTAAAGTTTATTACAAATTTTAATATTCAATTCCATAGAAATAAATTTCATTGTCACAGAAAACACAGAATGATAAAGCATTATTATATTAAAGAGCAAAAAACAGTAGAATACATGCAAAATTTAATTCTTATACAAGATATAACTCCAAAATAAAATCTGATATTAAGCATGTACAATAACTCTATAAGGTGAAAAATCTTAAGATACTTCCAACAAAATTTGAGCAGCAAAACATCATCTAGTGTGACTGCATGAAAATGCAAGACTCCATTTACCTAATATTATCAAGCTTAAAAGGAAAGTAAACCACACTCCAGTGCTCAACGACTTACGTTGGTTTGACAGGTGGCATCCCAACTCCATACAACCAACCGTCCCAATCAACCTTATCAAATACACCGGCTGCAGCCTGTCAAACGTAAGATGTATGAAATTATAACATTTTAACTTAATTTCACTATAACATAATGTAAGGAATACACTTATAATTGCTACACACAGCTGACATTCAATAATTATCTTCATCAGCTGTAAAGTTCAATCCTCCACTCGGATTTAAGCAGTTTCAACATAAAAATGCTTAAAGCTCAAGTAACTGACTCCCAATAGCTAGGTGGCTTAGTTGTAAAGTTGTCTGCCTCTTAATAAGGGGACTGTTGGTTCAAGACTTACAGGGGTCATAAACGTCATAACCATGTTTCCTCATATGACACTAGTTCATTAGACTCCCCCTTCAACAATATTTAGGGAAACACTAAATCTATATCGTTATATACAGATATTGTTATATCCAAGAGACTACCAGTTTCAAAACCAGAGTCGGTCCTAGGCAACAGCATTGTTATAAGTGGTGTGGAGTTTTACTGTATTAACTTATTTCAATAAGCAGTCAAGTTGTTCACATAAGCTACCCAGTTTTCTGCACAATTGAGCTAAAATAAATATGTTAAGAAAAATGATAGGCAAACAATCTAATGGGATCGTACCTTAAGTATAAATATCAAACAAATGATATAAATTAATCTCTACCTGTTCATGGAAGTACGTGAATAGGAACTCTTTCCAGTCTGCTGTAGTTATGGATTTGTATTTAAACTTGTCAATGTATGTTTTCATGAATGGCTCAAATACGTCTGAAAATTACATCATTATCTGAAGTCTCAGAATGCTAGAATAATCATAATCTTTAATTTAAAGGAACTTCACTGAGGTCCAAAAACCTAGGTACTTAATACAGATAAATATGAAAAATATATGATGAGACATACTCAGATTTGAATTGAAAATCAATATTTACTGCCATTCCAATCCTGATTTGAGTTATAAACATTAAAAACAATTTTCGTTTTAGGTCATTTTGCACAAAAAAAAAGATAATTCTTGCAAATAAAGAGTGAGTGAATGACTTAAAATGTTGCACTCATTATTGACATAGAGGTAACGGTACATCAAATGGAATATAAATCTCAAAACAATAATGCAAAAAACCTCAGGCCAGTCCCTTTAAAGATATACTTGGCTCATCTTTGGGTAAAATACTTCTATTTCAGAAATTTATTAAAATGTAGGAAACTCTTACTAAATATGGATATTTAAATAAGAAAATGTATTAAATATTTTTGGGAAGCTGCATTACCTAATACTAGTAAGGTAATGTGCTCATTTCTTAAAAAACCTGCCAGGTTTTCTTAATGACACTATGTTTTCATACTGTGTTTACCTGTAGAGTGTAGAATTCTAAACATAACATATCTTCCCTATTATATGTACACAAAATATGTTAATTTTACATCTAAAAAGATCTTGTTAAGCAATTATCAGTATTTTCAAATATCAAATTTGAGCATAATTCATCTTAAAAGAGGTACAAATTACTTTCACTTTCACAGTTGATAACAAGCCACATACATACCTGGACCTCCTAGTAACTGTTCTAGATAAAACAGTAAAGCATGACCTTTCTCGTATGGTATAGATGAGAAGGAATCGTCAGGGTCAACACCTTTCGTATCTTGTACTAATTTTGTATAAGGATGCTCTTTACCCAAATCATCAACCTGAAGGTATATAATTATACATTGTAATATTTTTTTCTGGTTTGACGATGATTTCAATACATTTTCGGTCACAACTTGGTGGTCAATCTACCTAACTAGCATTCTAACTAATAATTAACTATCAAATTGTTCACAACTGACCAGCTACTAATCCAACATGATTTCTGAATCAACCATTAGAAACAAAAGACCAATTAACTCATTGTCTGAGGTCAACCTGCCATTCACCTAGCTCGAGGTTAGAAACATTAGGCATGCATCTCTTAGCAATGATACATGACGGATGAATTCACAGTTTTTCAATCGGGGATTATCCACTCTGAAGAATTATAAATAAACTAGTAAACATTGTATTGTACAATATTATTTTTTTTTGTGTTGGGTTTAACGTCCCACCAACACAGTATACAGCATAAGTCATATGGTGACTTTCCAGCTTTACTGCTGGAGAAAAACCTGATGTGCCCCTTTGTACATTATTTCAGGTACTAACAAGAACCTGAGTAGAATCACCCACATTCTGAAGTTAGCTGGATAGCTTTCTCACATGAAGAATACAAACATTGGTGCAGCTCAAACCTACAGAAGTGAGAGGCAAGTGGTTTGAAGTCAACAACCTTGACCACTCGGCCAAGGATGCCCATATTGTACAATATGGTAAGAAATGACGCTTAATCACTTACAACCACAAGTTATAAATGAGCAGAAAGATATTATTTAAAGTTTAATACATGTACATGTATATAAATAGTGAAACATAAACACAAACATTCGTAGCAATGGCATAAATGCAATTCAAGTTAGTCAGGATTCATCAGTAATAATATTAAGCACATGTTTATCATAAGCACTCATGACAATTCATTACTATAGAAGCACAATAAAATATTTATTAAAACATGTCTAATACCTTGGAGAATGTGAATTCATAATCTAACGAAAACAAAAGTAGCAAATATCATGAGCTGGAAGTACATACTAATTTAGTTATCTAACTGTTAAAACCAATTAAGTCCTTTTACCAATTAGAGTCACCTTTACAATGTGTTAATAATACATGATGACTGGCAATTAAATTACTATAGAACATGTGAACCCGAGTGACAACATTTCACCTTGATGTCGCCTACCTTTGAACAGTCAGCTGTTTTCACACTTCCACTAATTGAGATTAAAATATGCTGGTCTTTAATTGACGGGACCAAAAACTCTTTTCGACTAAACAGGAGTCTCAGTAAGTCAAAATTTGACCTAAGTGGAGTTAATGTACAAAGATAAAGAAGGAAATTTGATGGGACTTCAGAAATTCTTTGACTTACATGCAATTTGAGTAAGGGGATTTTGACTTATTGAGAGTCAACTGTAGTTTGTTACTAAGTTTTAGGTAATAAAACAGTTATTTCATGGGTGTTTGAGGAACAGTAAACTGTTGTCCCTTCTGTGTGACCATTACAGTTCACTCTTAAAATCTGTGCCATGATCTGTGATCATGGTCTTCACTGTTTGACATTCAGTCAGTATATATTTTGAAATTTTTTCCCTAAAAATGATAAATGGTTTTGTCCAGATTAAAAGATGGACCACTCCATTTATGATATCAAGTGAGGTTAGGGTCAAAAATAGACAGATGGAACTGTTAGTGCATCATTATCCTACAGACTTACTGTTTCAGTTAATATAGTCCAGCCTTTATGAGCCAAAAATTGTCGCAATTTTTCACCTCCTTTAAGATTAGAAACAATCTTTCTTTCCACATACTTTGTGTTTCCTTCATTCAACCTAGTTAAAGAACACATTAATCAAGGCTTGAATATATATAATCAAAAGTGAAGAACATTGAAATACTGTATACCAAATCATGCTTGGATGCAAACAAAAAGTAACTATACTAAGATATCACCATTATCAGCATTCTGTTATGGACTCTTCCTTTAATGGACACTTCCTTTCAATAACAAGATATAGAGGATATTGAATGAGTGTAAGTTCAATACTGAATTTATTGCACGAGTTGAATGAAATTATATTATGCGAGCCTCTGGCGAGCATAATATTATTTTATTCAACGAGTGCAATAAAATCAGTAATTAACTTACACGAATTCAATATTCTATTTATCACATACCCAAAATAAAGACCGTTGAAAGTGAAATAAGAGTCATTTTTCATTGACGCGTCTATTGTATAACGCTAACATTTATTAGCGCGTCTTTACACTATGTTTGTATAACGCTAATGGCGTCACGTCAAAAAATATGCACGACCGTGCAATACCATTTTTACGGAGTCGCAAAATCGGCACGGGTGTGTGATAAATATTTGTAAAACATGTATGCCCCCTATTGGCAGCCAATTAGTCATGTGGCTAGGTAATTGTGACTGACTTTTGACCTAGTGACTGAAAAATCAATAAAGGTTTTGTTGAAATGTGTATACCAAATGCATTTTTAGTTCAATAAAAATATCAACCAACCTTAAATCAATAGGGGTTATCTACTGGCCAAGACCAATGCACCTGTATGATTGAAGGTTAAGGGTCCATGAGTTGTCAAGATACTGATCAGAAACTGTTTTAACCTATTTACCAATATAATCTTGACCTCTCACCCCTTGACCCAAAAATTCATTGAGGTAATCATCTGACCGAAAGCAATGCATTTGTGAAATTTGAAGGTAAAAGGTCCATGGGTTGTTGAGTTATTGATAGGAAATTGTTTTGGCATCCAAGGTCAATGTGACCTTCACCTTTAATCTCCTGACCTTACGATCTATAGGGGTCATCTACTGGCCAAAACTAATGCACCTAAGCAGTTTGAGGGCCAAGGGCCCATGAGTTGTCAAGTAATTGATCGAAAACCATTTTACCAACAAGTCAATATGACCTTGACATTTGACCCATTGAGCCAAAAATCAATATGGGTCATCTTCTTGCCAAGACCAATGCACCGACCATGTTTAAGGGCTAACAGCCCATGGACTGCCAAGTTATTGATTGGACACCGTTTCTACCTACAAGGTCAATGTGAACTTTACCTTTTACCCAAAATCAATAGGGGTCATTTGCTTGCTGAGACTAAATCACCTATGCAGTTTGAGCACCAAACGGCCTATGGGTTGTCAAGTTATTGATCAAAAACCGTTTTTACCTTCAAGCCAATATGACCTTGACCTTTGACCTCAAAATCAAGAGGGGTCATCTACTTGCCAAGACCAATCAACCTACCATACTTTAGGGCTAACAGCCCATGGGCTGTCGAGTTATTGATTGGAAACCGTTTTTACTTACAAGGTCAATGTGACCTTAACCTTTGACCCCTTGACCCAAAAATCAATAGGGGCCATCTACTTTCCAAAACTAATGCACCTTATGCAGTTTAAGCACCAAACGGCCTATGGGTTGTCAAGTTATTGATCGGAAACTGTTTTTACCTACAAGGTCAATATGACCTTGACCTTTGACCCTTGACCACAAAATAACTAGGGGTTATCTACTGGTCAAGAAAAATCTCCATACCAAGTTTGAAGTTTCTAGGCATTAGCGTTCTTTAGTTATTGATCGATAACCGTCTACAGACCGACCTTTCCAGTCTGACAGATAAAAGCAATACCCCCACTTCTTTCAAGGGGGGGCATAACAATGTATCATCCATAATAAGATATGTACATGTATAATTAAGGAATGGAAGAAAATTCAGCTTTAAAGCATTTACTGAAATATGTGTCTTATATCAGTAGAAATTAACAAATTCAAATACTTTTTCCATTAGCCAATTTAACATGGAAGCATTATGTATAAATTTACCAAATATTTTTCATCACTTCACTATAGACAAGCAAAAAGAGAAAAACAGACTCAATAAAGGAGGCTAATAATGGCAAAATTGAAAATGTTGCAGGTTCTGTGTGATTAAGCCTGTTGAACAGCAGTGTAAAGTGCAAGCTACTGTCCACGTCCCCTAGCACTAGATTACGCTTTAATTTAATCTAGATACTACATTCATTTTAGCTGCATCCAAATATGATTTAGTATACAATACCTCCAGCATAATAAACTTACAGTTTCAATAAGTGTATGCCAGCCACAGAGGGCTTTGAACTGACGGAGTTGTTCCCCCGAGTCCCCCACAAGTCTCCCTGCGATCTTCCTTTCTACAAACATTGTATTGCCTTCGTTCAGCCTAAACAATGTTTAAACATTCTAATTTAGCTTAAACATCATATATCTAAGCTTGATTGTAATGAAAATTTGTAGCTTATTTGAAACAGTTACATGTATGAGTCTGCAGACAACTTAACAACTAGGTCGCCACTCATACTGAAATCTTTTCTGAATAAAATATCATTTGCAGTTACAAATAGCGGTTATTGAATGAGTGTAGGTTTAATTCTAAATCTATAAACGAGGTGAACAAAATTATATTATGCTAGCCTCTGACAAACATTATTTTGTTTAATTCAACGCTTTGAATAAATTAAGTATTGAATCTACATGAATATAATATTTTATAAATCACATATCTAAAATTAAAATGGTAAACTCTTAAAATAGAGTCATTTTTCATTGACAGCCCTATAATGTAAAGCTAACATTAGCACGCTTATATGGTATGTTTGTATATAGCGCAATGACATCATTTCAAAGTGTTATTACACAAGTGTAATATCGTTTTTATTAAATGGCTTTATTTCACTCCTGCGCTGAGGTTTATGTGATAAAATATAAATCTCTGAATTTCTTAAAAATTCTAAATTCTTAATATTTGCTATAATCAAATAATGTTCAAGCACAAGTAAGCACAGCAGAAGAACCACTCACTTTCTATATGGATAGCCACTTCAAAAATAAAAATGAGCCATGTCATGACAAAACCAACATAGTGTGTTGGCGACCAGCATGCTGGTCGCAAACCCATTATGTTGGTTTTGTCATGACACGGCTCAAATATCTTATCTCCCTATAAGTATTTATACCCCAAGCAATACGGGAGAGAGAAATTGAAGCTAGTGACCTTTATCATTCTGCAACTCGTGCCATTTGTATAAATTACTTTAGCCTGACACATACTCACCAGAAATCGTCCCATGTTTTATTTGTAACCAAGTTACCAGTCCAACTGTGCGAGATCTCGTGAGCAACAACATCTGCCAGAGAACGATCTCCTGCCTGAAACAAAACAAGAGCAATAACTTGATTATTACCATTTGTTTGCTAGCACTATCTTTCTTAAAGGGACTTATCTGAGGTTTCTTTGATATAAAAGAACACAAATATATATTTGTGTTTCATTTAATGTTGGCCTTGATGCCAAACATGTGTGTGTAATATTTCAGACCATTTGCTCACACTTTTTTTTCCCAGTATTATTATTTTCATTGCTCAAAATGACCTTTAAAACGGATTTAACTTAAATCAGGTTAAGAATCACACAAAAATTTGATTTTTAATCATCTTTTTTTCCATTTTGAATTGCCCCAGTTGATCTAAGTTTGAATTTTAAATCTGATATTTTCAGGCTTTTGACCACTGGAGTTCCTTTAAGAGACTGTTATAGAAAAGTTCTACTCAGGCACCAGTTCGTGCCTGAAATAATGCACAGAAGAGCACCTGATATCTTCCTCCACCAGTAAAGCTGGAAAATGACATATGACCTATATAGTGTCAGTGTGACGTAAAACCCAATTAAACAAACATAGTTAACAAAAATAGAAAAGTTTCTGCTTACATATCAGATATAATTTGCTTCAAGGCATTGCTAAAATGCTAAACGGAAGTCTAAGTCCTATGGAATTAACAATCTAGTTATGTACCCTACCCATGTGTTTTGTATTTTCTGTTTGGTTTTAAGTAATAACAACACTTTTAAAGCCATATTGTGTCATTCAAGCTTCACTGGTAGGGGGTATCTTACCCTTTAGGTATCCCTCTAACTAACATCCTAATAGAACCATCTGTCTTCCGAGTGTTTGGACTTGAAACCAAATACATTGAGAGGCAAGAAATTCAACACCAAGGACCTTAAAGACTTGACCACAAAGGCCTTCCTCTTACAGCATAATCATAATCTGTTTTTTGATTATAATTAATAAACCACAAAAAGTGGACTGTATTAATCATTAAAGAAGACTTTTCTTAAAAACTTACCAATAATGTAGGCGTAACAAAGGTAAGACAGGGGTTCTCCATGCCACCATACGGGAAAGATGGTGGCAGCACTAAAAGGTCATAGTGACCCCAAACATAGGGTCCGAGAAGTTTTTCAGCAGTTTGCAACATCTGTTCAGTCTTAAAATAGAAATTGCCTGCAAATTACCACCTGAGCATTGCATAAATTAAAATACTAAACAAAGACTTTAAACAGGAAATGCACTATAAAAGGTTATCAAGTATAAACAGCTAAATATTTACCATCTGTGGATTGTAAAATTGTTTATATTGTGATTATAACGATTACAGAATAACTTAATCAGTAAAATGAAAGTAATTTGTCAGATTATTGAAAGCCAGAGGGGCAAGTGTGAAATTATAGCAAAACCTTCTATACTTTGTTCTGAAACATTTTATTTTGTTTATGTACAATATACATGTATTGTATATTAAATAACAAGCCTTTAAGAAAATACCATAAAGTTTACTGTTTTTATATTTTTTTTTCTTTATATACCTGAATCACCCTCATTTTTATATAAATATGAAGCAGACATCTACCTTTAAACAAACGACCTGTCTGAGGGACATTGTGCTTGACTATTCTCAATGCTTGATAATAAAACAAGAGTCATTATTTAATCATTTAGGAAACTTTTAACCATACAAAGGGATATAATTCAAAGGTAATAGGTCTTTTGTCACTTGTAGGCATAAGTGTTGAAATATACCTCGGCAAATTCAAATGCTGATTGTTCCACAAGTTCTGGTTCTGACCATACTTTACTCCTTGGTCCAAGATCTCTGCAAATAATATCATACAAGCTTGTTAAATATAACTTGCTCTCAGTTTGTTGAGGGGTTATTGCACTTTGACTAATTAACCTGTACTTAATGGTAACCTTTCAAATACATTCTATTTCAATTCTTTTAATTTGAAAAAAAATGGTTAAAAATTCTTGTATCATTCATATGCACCAGGGAATGGAAACCATGGCGAGAAAAGGGGGGCGGGAAATAGCTGGGCATGACATTCTATTCATTATCATATTATTTTAATACTGCATTAAGCAATGATTTTTCTTGTACATGTATTATGATATCAAAAGATAAGAAAGTCTCCTATATCTCTGTAGAGAGTGACAATGTGCTTTTTCAAATTATGTTTAAATATGTTTTTTATTTACGATATGTTGTATAATTATACTGCATCACACTGATGGGACTATTAAAGAATAAAATATTATAAGTAAGTTATAGTATGGTTTTCCAGTAGTATCTATAAAAGTATAGAATTCAAAAATTATTTGTGACACAACCATTTAAATTTAAAGTGACATCAACTTACTTTGAAACAATATCTCCACCTACTATGGCAATGAGATAGCTTGGCATGGGTGTTTTCTGTCGGAAACTGTAAACTGTTTTACCAGGATCCGAGGCGCTTGGTTTCGACCCCTCCAATAGCGCACTCATTAGAATTGTAATGACTTTAGGAGCAGTTATCTGTGAAATAAAGAAGCAAAACACTTTTGCTCAAAGGATAGATGATTTAAACAGGGCTTCCATTCCAAAATCTAGAGAAGTCAGATTGAAAATGTCTGACACAGGAAGTCACATTAATTAGGTTTAGAAGGTAAAGTAACAAGCCAAAATCAGGAGTGACTCCAAAACTTCCACTATGGCAGCCCTGTTTAAATAAATAGCACTTTTGTCTGTTGTTTTTCTTTTTCAAGTGACTTACATTCATTTGATGTGTATTTAAGCAATACTTTTTGTCGCAAAGTAGGTTTTATATTATCACAAACTGAATCATACTGAATGGTTTACATTATGAAAGTAGAAATTGTCATGCAAATAAATGTCTAAATCATGACAACTGTTTCTTTAAACCAACAGAATAAGGCAATACTATAATTTAAAAACTTCACTAATGGTACATGATCCCCCAATGACTCCAAAATCTACTGTGACAGTTATCATAATATACTGGCATGTGAGCAGTTCCCGTACAAAAATCGTAGTTACTTAAACATTATTTTTTATTACGCTCACTCACCAAAATTTCAATGTTACACATCAATATTCGGCTCGTCACACAAATCATGGAAATTCCATCATGTTCTAAACATAGAATAACCCTTAGTTATGAGGCCTCATATGGGGTACCGAAATTATCAATTATTTTGTATAAAGAGAAGTAGTTCCTGTACATAAAATTGAACCCATTATAATAATACAATTTTATTATATCGGACCTATTTTTCATTTATAATTGTTGAACAGACCACTTTCTAAGAGATAAATAGATGTAATTCAGGAAATAGAAAGTAGACTAAAGGCATGTATTTATTACCCGGTACCGTTATCCCCAACGCATTCACATGTGATGGCATGCTTGTATGCATGATATTTTACGCATCAAAGCCATAAAATTATTTTATATAGTAATATTGGTCAAAATTCTGATAATTAAACAAGTTTTCATCACATTGCCTACTTATCAGTAAACAGGTGGTATTAGTGGAAAACCCTTTAACATGCCTCACGTGTATGTATGTTTGCGCATGCGCGCAAGGACGGAATCCCCCAGATAAAACACGGTCACGTTTTGACAACGCACAGGTGAAAGTGATTTAAAATGAGACTTTTTATACGTACTGCCGAACTGACACTTAGATTTTGTCTCGTTTATGTATCTGCTTGATTTGAAATGAATTTTTGAAGAATGCATGTAAAAATCAAGCGTTTAAATGAAAAATACGGGTACTGCTTCTGTACGGGAACTGCTCGCATGCCAGTACAGGTTTTTTTTTTCTCTCCCCCTTTTTTAAAAATATACCTTTGGGTGTTCAATTAAATTTAACAGCCAGATGTTCAGATAAAATATTTGTCTTTTCATCAAATCCAAGGGCAACAACTTTAGCTGTATCAATCTAACCACCCCTTAAATCTAGCTTATCTGATATATTTTTTTTCCAAATACATAATAAATTGTAGAGAATAAAGATCAGTGCCACTGTTGTTATCAACTTTTTGGAAACAAGTCAGATTGACAATATTGACATATTTAAGAGTGCTAAAATTTGGTTTATTTTGAGAGCTGAAATTCAGTTTGCTTTTAGCCTCCTAGCGGCAACAAATTCTACACAAGCAACCAGTGCAGACCAAGACCAACACATCTGTGCCACCTCAATATGGTCTGCACCGATTGCTTTTCATATAGAACATAGTTTGACATTTTTCCTTAAATTGATAAATGGTTGTCATAGATTGAAAGATGGGCAGGTCTGCTACAGTAAGGGTTAATTGGAATAAAATTAATTAAAGCAACATTAAAATAGAGTATTTTTAATGATCAGTGAAAAAAACAAACAATTTTTATACTCAAATGAAACAAAGTTACCTACCTTTGCTGTGTATGTACATTTAACATAAGGTGTATCCTGGCAGGGAACCATACTTCTACAATGTATAGCCTGGAACCAGAACATTATCACATGTTGTTGAACATTAAACATTTGTTTTGAATTTCAAGACAGAAAATACTAAGAAAAACCTAAAAATCCTTTTACGTATAGCAAATTGTATAGCTTGAAACAGTACAGTGATTTTCCCCTTTATACATGTATTACCAAGGCCTATAAAATGCCTCTTCCCAATTGAATTTTTCTTTAAAATTATGTAGTCTTTCCAAAAATTTGAACTTACACCAGCTTTTTATTTCATAAATAAGCAAATGTAGTGAAAATTTTTCTTAAAATTAAGAGGCTTTGACTTTTTCCCAATTAAGAGAAAAACCACTTACAATATTAATTTTCGACATACATAAAATATAACTTGAAGAGTTGTCTTGAAAAGTGCCAAAAAAGTGCTAGAAATACGTAAGATAGAAATAGTGCATTTAAAAGAACCAGTTTATCTTTCTTCTCCATAGCAACATATTCAACAGACAACATACTAAGTGAAACACAAAAAACCTGAGCAATTAAAATGGAAACCTTACTGAATACAATCGTGTATATTTTTACTCAAGTATTTAATTACGCTCAATCCCTTGATAATGACCATGCCGTGATACTATAAAATGCTACAGCTCCATTCTTGTTAAATTTTAACTGATGACAAATTTTAAAGTGATAAAAAAAAATGATACCTGACATTGACTGAACAAATATGGCTGCCTCCCTCCGGCAGTCTGTTCTGGGCGTAACCATTGAAGAGCACTGCATTCTGGAGATGTTTCATACTTTATAGTAATATCACATCTGAAAATAATATTTGTGTTATAATGCTGCATAAAATAGGGGAACTGAGGTAGCAAAACATAACAAGAAAACAACACATACCTTCTGATAGGTGTTACTCTGGAAGCAAAAATGTATATATACAAAACAAGACCACTACAAACAGATAACTTTTTTTAAAGAAAATGGCAAGCATTTGGATATAAGATATAAAAAAAAAATTTACCTTTTTTTATTTATTTATTATTTTTTTTTGAGAAGCTAGGGAGTCATATTGCCACTTTCAAGCTTTACCTGAGGAGGACCACGGGGACCCTCTATACATTGAATAAAAGATGTAAATAGAAACACTATCCTTTTGAAAGTTAGCTATAAACTCTCTAAGTTACATGTAGGTAAGTCTTCAGCAAGTTTAGAACCAGTGCAGAGAAGGACAAGTGATTCAAAGCCACCCCCCTGCAATACCTTTTCAATTACTATTATACAAATTCAAAACAATGATTTAATGATTTTACTTTTTATCTGCAGATGTTGGAAGTTTTACTTCAAGTTTTGAACCAAAAGCTTCAAGTTTCTCCCCCAGTGAGAAGTTCAGCTGTTGACCGGTCTGCTTGTCTGTAACACTATGGACAGTTACATCACGTGTGTCCAGAATCTAATACAATATTGTACAGCATTAAAATAACATGAATTATAAAGAATATGTCTCATAACATAAATTATCATTAAAATAGCATATCTGAGGCATAATGGGCCTTTAAGTATGGTGACATGTCTGTTTCTATCATCCTCAGCAGATAATGTATACATAATTATGATGCTGCATGCAAAAGATTATATACATGTATATGCCTATAAGTGTGGTGTTTTTTCTCTATTTTTTTTTTTTAATTTTAACAGAACAGTTCAACCTCGGCAGAGTAACACCCTTTGGGAGACAAAGATTTTGGTTGTTGCCATAAGTTGTTGCTCTGGAGAGGTTAAATTTTTAGTGCAGTCTACTGTCTTACTTCAGGAAAATCTGTTCTTGTAAAGAGATTATTGCTCTACAGGAGGGTCTCTCAGTAAAGGAAACAAAGTATATCTTACCAGCTCTAAATTATTATAAATACAGCTTTTTTTTTTCAAAACCAATGAAAGTAGAACACATATAAATGATTGAATGATATGGTTAATTTGAAACATTTCAATACTTACAATAGCTTTAAAATAAAGATGCTGAAATTCCAAATCTGGACTGTGTTATTTTTATGCAGTGTTGGGTTTGAGTAAAAAGCAAATTTAGAATTAAAAACATTCATACTCTATGAATATTGATAACATTCTCACCACTGTATCGACACCATCAACAAGTTTGTTGAGAGAAAGATTGACTTCTCCTGCTAGAACATGTCTTTCAAAATCCACCTCAAGATCTAGATCAATATGTGTGACTACAACTTTATCCGGGTTGGAGAAAGACGTCGGGTCAGTAGCACTAAGGGCCGACATTTCTGAAACAGAAATTGAACCTATTCTATTCTATTTATAATGTACACATTAATCATGTTATGTTTTAACAAACAGTTGTTTTTATAAGGTTCTAGCTGTGATACACCCACAGTTGACAGGACTTCTGTCAGTGACTCAGTCAAACCAGTAGAGTGGATTTGCCAGTCACAAAGATAAAGAGCATGCTTAACTCAAAAGAAAAATTTGAGTTGACAAATGATTAGAGCATTACTTTAAAAATGTTACAATTAATGCAAATGTTTGTTTGTTTGATTGGGTTTTACGTCACACGCCACAGTATAGGTCATATGGCGATGTTGGAAGAACTCCCTTCTGCAGTTTTGAGCATTATTTCAAGCACCAATGGGCACCTGTTAGTTCTGGCTTCCAAAACTTTATAAGCCGCTTTTTAACATTTTTGTTTTTCATCTGATGCGGCATTCACGTCATGTCATAGTATATAAACGGGTATGCTGAAGACCTTAAGCTAGGCACCTGTCAGTAGAACCACCAATGTTCCGTAAGCTTCTTCACAAAAAAAAGACACATGAAAGATCCCGATTCGAACCCACAGCGGTGAGGTGCAAGTGGTTTGAAGTCAACGACCTTAACCACTCGGTCACAGATGCCCCTTTTTAATGCAAATGTGCATAACAGAACTGAGTACAAAATTGTTTATCAAATTAATGTGAAATTTGGATTAAAAATAATTTTTGTTATAATTATTCACTAATGACTTGTGTATCTACATTATTTTCAGATTACTCTTATTATCAGTATATTTTAAAAAAACCATAAATTTCATATGAAATCTTCAAATCTAGTTTTGAAATAACTTCCTTTTTACTTTTTACAAATCTTTGGGTTTATTTCCAGAAAACCGACCACGTTTTTCATTACCATTAAATCTTTTAATAACTGACAGCAACTGCAAAAATTATAAGTGAAGATTGTGTTAAAATATATAAGAATTTACAACAAACCTTCTAAATGTGACAGGAAAAATGTAATACTGTAGATAACCAAAACCGAAAATACAATGTTGCAATTTTTAGTCGACGCTAAAAATAAACTCTGTATTGACTGGGAACCAACGGCGGGCACCTGTCACTTCCTGTTGAAAGATCGTTTACATCACGTGATATGGATGTCAAGTGTTTCAGAGTTTGGAAGACCTAAATTTAGAAAAGAAGCATTTTTTGTGATAAAAAGATTCTTCAGGATAATGCCAGCGTGACAGTCGTAAGTAAAAGTTTGAAAAATGTAATTTTTTAGTTTATATTTCCACAATAACCTGCGGTAATTATGAAAAATATGATTTATCCTGATTTTTCAACTGCTTGTTTTTCAGTGTCTTGACAGCATGTACAATTTTGCCTTTCATTAACGTATCCAGTTGTATTGAATGTTTTCTTTCTTAAAATTCAAGACAAAATCTTGTGATTCAAACAAAAATGGTGTTGTAACTAGGACAGGGACAAATTTAGGGGGAAAAGAGTCAACTCGGCACGAGTCAACTCGGCACGGGTCAACTCGGCCCACTTTACAAAAATATATATAACGTATTAACTTTGCTTTGCATGTTGTTAAGGTAAATGAATAATAAGAAATATCTTATTATTATATAATTTATACATTGTACTTCTGCCGAAATTTAGAAAAAAAAATGTTATTTATTTGTCTTGCAGATTCGATAAAATTAATATAGATCTAATAAAAATGTGTTTCTTTAGATGCATTTTGTTTGTAAAGTAATATTCAAAAAATATGAAACAAAAACGTGTTTACCTAATATCATAAGCTTGTATATAAGCACTGTTTGCTCTTTGTTATATTTATAAACTCTCTCTGTCTCCACCAATGGACAGTCTCTTTATGAACTACGTAAATAACCGAGGTAAATCGAGTGAAAAAAAAACAAGAGTTGTTTCCCTTAGTTTCCCTTAGCTTGCATTTAGCCGTGGATAAATCGCTAGTGCGATTTAATGTCCGATTTTAAAATTTATTACACCAATTAAAAGCTGATGATCTTCAAGATGAGCTTCCTCTCAGTATATATATTTCAACACATTGTTTGACACTGAAAGTATTTAAATTTACGGTTAAATCTACCAGGAGTCAGAAATACAGTGAGATACTCAATCGGTTATCTTTACTCACAATTCTACTGATAAGAAAAGCCTGTCTGCTGCTAGTTCGAAAACTGTTAATCCGTGTATTATAAATAATTACAATAAATAGTGATAACACAAACCTAAATATTAATAATTGAAAAGTGGGCCGAGTTGACCCGTGCCGAGTTGGAATAGGGCTGAGCTGACTCGGGGGCCGAGTACGTTTTAGGCCCGAGCTGACCCGGATTCAATTTAGGGTACCCAATGATAGTTATCATTTTTGTGCCACCTGCACAGAGTATAGGACTAGTGACAGTCAAAGCAAAATTTTGAGTCAGAATCTCGTAGAGGGGAGATATTGTCCATACACAAAATAGCACAATATCTCATCCCATAGTTACTAGAACAATAGGTTGGATTATGTACAGAGTAGACAGACAGACATCTGTCTGTCGCAAAACTATGGCAAACTTTACAGGAATGATCAATACATTACATATAGTGCAGTTATGCATATCTTTGGATGATTTTCTTGTTAATTGTTTATGTCAGAGTTGTGACTCATTATTGATTTTTATTTTGAAAGTTTGTTCAGACTACTAATGCAATTTGAATAAACTTCACAAGATTAATTGATACCTCAAGTGCTTGCACATATAACAGGTTTTCCGGTTGAAAGGTGTTTTTTGGTGAGTTCTGGCCCTTGAATATAAAAGGTTTATTGGCCTGTTAATTTTTGTGTCGCCTGCTATACAGTTACCTCTACATGCTACAAAATAGTGCTTGATGACATAAAGGGATCACTTCTCTGTCCATCACAAAACTTGTCCGGACTACTCCTCAAAAAGTACTGGTTCAATTTCAATGATCTGTACTAAGGCCCCCATGGTTACACGTTTAAACAGATTCGTTTCGATTTTCATTCATAAACGTTTACGATATTTTAATCGTTTTATCGAAATGACCATATTGTCTTACAAAATTTCTTAATTATTGCCTGTAATCATGGATTTTATCAATTCTAGTGGTTTATTCGAAAGTAAAATATGGAAAATGGGTGTTTACAGCCCTCCACACAGCATTGCCCTGCATAAATTGCTTGTGACATAATACATTTTTGGTAAAAAATGGGGATACAATGCAGAAAATGTGTGCTGACTCAATCGTGATGGGCCCTGAACATTCTTTTTTTGTATGTGTATTAAAAAAAAAGAAAGTAAGTCATCATTTGGCGACTCAAATACATGGTGTATATAGTACATAAAGGTACCATTGTTTAAATGGTATCGTTTCGGTTCTAAGCAATCGTGTAAACGTCAACAAAAAGTTGTAAACGTGGTAATAAGCCTTAATCTGTACCAATTAACTACCAAGTGTAGTTTTGCATATCTTCAGCATTTTCCAGCTCAGTGATTTTTGTCAGAGTGGTAGCCCTTTAATGGAACTACACTGAGGTCCAAAGGCCTAAATTCACAAAACTTTAATTTCTTAAAAAGATCAGTTGGGGCACTTAAAACAGAAAGACATGCAAAAGCTAATTAAGAACTTTAATAATATAAAAAGAAATATCATATTGTTGTGCTATTCTTTGCCCAATTTGAGTGAAAGTGTTGCACTGCTCTTAAATATTGGGTCATTTGTCACAATTAGAAGTATCATTCTGGAAAATGGAGGGAGCAAAAGATCTGAAATTTTTCACAGAAGATATTGGTGACTAGACCTACAAAAATTATTTCCAGTCCTGTCAAACCTCAGTGGAGTCCCTTTCATGATTTTTATTTTTATGGTTTGTCTTGACTTCTCCTCTTATAATACTGATGCAAATTGAATGAAATGTTACAGGTTAATGGGTATCTCAAGTACTTGTGCATATTATTTAACTGTTGAATACTGTTTAACTCATATTTTCTGTTGAATGATTTTTAGATAAGTAATGGCCCTTGAATAAAAATACCTTTTGGTCTGTAAATGATTTTTGTGTCACTTGCTATATAGTACCTGCAACATACTACAAAGTATGCACAACATATAGGGAACAAACTGTCCAATCACCCCACTATACAATTGATTAGTTCTCATCACAAGTTAAACTGTTAATTTATTATTGTCATGTTTAGTCATAAAGATTTAAAATTTATCTAAATTAAAAAAAAATATAGTCAAATGTAAATTTTTTTAAAGAAAACCTGGATCAAGAGTTGTTAAAAAAAGTATTTTTCCCTTTTCAAGTGGATTGGTCTACAATGGGCACAGTCTGTGCCACAATTCCTATGACAGTAGTCAGATAGAGTTAACTGTAAAAGCCACCGGTTTAATATCCTGCATTTTATGTCTTTAAAATGTGGGCTAAATATACATCTCTCGCACATTGTATTTTGTATTGATCTAGAAAATCAACCTACTCCAGAAATGAAAAAAGCAACTACATTGTTTGAAAATTAACATCATTTGATATTCTATTTTAGTTTTACAACTGTTTATGCAACTTTCATCCCACAAGATAATCATGTTACTTGAGGTAGTATATATATTGATTTTATATCATTGATATTGATTATAATTATTTGCATTGATTTCCTATAATGTTTTTGTAGAAACTTATGTTTGATGTATCATATACCATACACATAATTGTGTGATATTATTTTTAAGTTATTAACTTATATTCACATAACATAATTATGTAAAGAATGAAAAAAAGATGCATGAACAAATATGAATTTGTCAAAAAGGACATTTTGTTGGTTCTTGATTTGTAGATAATGTGCCTTTGCAAAATAAAAAATACAATGTACATTAATGGAATGCGAAATTATACCCCTACACTGAGCAGATAATTTTTTTTTTTAAATGGATATTGAATTCATGGAAAAGCATGAAAATTAGTGCCTGGGAATAATTATAAAATTGCAGTACATTGACATTTTCAAATTTATACAAAATATAGGAAGACAATTGTGTCGTAGTTCTACAAATTTAGCAACGGTTATGGTTAAAAGGTATTCGGTACTAAAGTAGCTTAATCCAAATCTGGTCAAAAAGTCAATGTGTATTAGTTAGGTTTTTAAGTATGTCAAGCACCTTGAAAAGGATTTAGATTTAGTAGAAATTGATCTTGTTATAGTGTCTGTTTATTTAATCAGTAATCTTAATGAGATTTTAACCTTAAGTATTATTAATGATTAATACCATGATTAAGTGTTTATTACGTATGTATCACCATTGTGTTTTTTTTAAAATAGGAAAATATTCTATGATTAAAAAAAAAAATGTTTGTATGATACTCACTTTTAAATTGTTTACATAATAAACTTACATAAGATAAAGAATGATATAAGTTCATGCTGAAGAATGGGAAATAATTCAGATTGCTGATTGAATTTGTAGTGTAAAATCATTGTCTTGTAATAAATTAGATCCTCAAAAAAATGTACATACTTTAATATCTAGATGATATTTGTCCATATGTTTGAGTTTAATTATTAAAGAAGCTCCGCTGAGGAACATGAAAATTGAATTACTTAAAGATCAACTGAGGCACTTGAAACAGAAAATATGAAAATATATTGAAGAAATATATTGAAAATTGTATTTTTGTGCTATATTAGCCTAATTTGATTTAAAAGCTTTTTGTGTAATAGCCTGCACATATAAATTATGCAGTCTGACAATTAAAATTTACTCAATTTTGTATTGAAAACCCTTAATTTTCAAATGGATTGCTCCAGATTCATTGAGCAGAGCAAAGTCATTATACAAATTTAGGAAGGAAGGGGTCTGAGGCTTTAAAAACAAAAATTTCATGTGTAAATGGGCTGCCATTTTTAGCTCGACCTTTTGAAGAATAAGGAGAGCTATTGTACTCATCCCTGAGCATCCATGTTTGTTAAGAATTTGTGTGCAAGTTGGTATTTCCATAACAACTGAAAGGAATGGGTTTTAAAAATACACTTCACACACTTATTTGACAGTACAGTAAGAGATCTCTATCCAATGCCCATTATTCTAACAATTATGGCCCTTTATGAAGATAGAAAAGACTATATTATCCAAGTTAAACACTTGCTGTGTTCCCACTTCTATTTTTCATTGGGGGTTTT
Source organism: Ruditapes philippinarum (assembly GCF_026571515.1). Lineage (NCBI taxonomy): Eukaryota > Metazoa > Mollusca > Bivalvia > Venerida > Veneridae > Ruditapes > Ruditapes philippinarum. The sequence goes on from NW_026864030.1 coordinate 52,500, forward strand.
ATTAACCATTGAAAACTGGGGGTAAATTGAAAAATCAGGGGGTACATAAATTTGTACAATATACATATACATAATTATATGAAATATACTTAATTGAAGTGAAAAAAGTGTTAAAAAGAATATTTCTCAGTTCTTACTGGGATTTCCAAAATAGGAATACTGGGACTCCCAACCAAGCCAGAAAAGTAGGAGTCCCAAATGACCGTCAAAAATATGTTAAGCTGACTCTTTGCTGCAGTTGATATATAATAAGAAGAGGGAGAGGGGATCAGAGTTTAAACAGAGAAAAGGTAGTATAAGAAAATTGTAATATGTCAAAAATGGGAAACATTGTACCTTAAAAAAGTAATGAAAATATTTTAAGGATAATTCCAAAACCTTACATATGACAATTATGCTGTTTTCTTCATGATTATCTCTATACCCCCCCCTCCCTTTAGGTAAAATTTTATTGGGATCAACACATACTGGCATATATCTCCATCTCAATTAATGTAACCATTATTTAAGTTATTTTAATTCATAAACAACTTTTAAATTGTTACTAAGTGACATACCTTTGAACAAAACAAAGCTTCCTTTTTTTGTGATTTTCTTTTAAAATTAATAAAATCAGCTTCGCGAAAATATGTGGCAAATGATAATTTGTCAGTTTTCTGTATGAACATACACAATTTCAGCTGTTGCAGATTACAGTTATATAAGATTTAATATTTTTTTAATATGTTAAGATTGTTTTGAATTGGCTATTCTTACAACAAAAATTTCAAATTTGTAATTTACAGCAATAATTCCCAGTGGGGGGTCTGTAAACTTCATTGTGTAGATTTTCTTGCTTTTATCAATTTCAATGCAATTTCAGTGATATTTGTTTGAGAAATTGCTCCCAAGAATGATTTTTTAATCATACATGATTAAGTTTCTGATTTTCTGTGCGTGAATTATACATGATTATGTTTCTGATTTTCTGTGCGTATTTTTACCCTCTTGCTGTAAATTTCTGTATGTAAATTTTGACATTTATGCGTAAAATACGCACATGTGTGTAAATGGGAACATTGCACTGAGAATAGTCTTGTAATACAGATATACTACTGAACATAGACTCATCAGCCGAGTTCCCATCTGTCACTGGATGTTTCGCTCCTTATCTCGGAACATCCTCTAGATGGTGGGGCAGGTAGTATTGATCAGGTTTTACCTCCTCTACGATGGCTGCCAGGTTGGTTCATTGCGTCTTAGCCAGAGCCAACTAGACGTTCTCTTTACAGCTTTGCCAAGAACATGTGCTGCCGTTTTCCAGGCTTCTCCTTAAATGCCCACTGCTCCCAGCATTTTCCAAACTGACTGTTATGGAAAGCCTCTGCAACCCATGTCTTCCATCCTCTATCACACTGTCTTACATACTGTTCTTGCTGGTCACATGATATACCTATCGTCACAGGAGTTATGATGATGACAGGGCCGACAAAATCTGGTCCATTTTTATATAAAGCATTTTTCTAACTCATTGTCTGTATAATATTTATATAGTAATTTCTTGAAAATTTCCACTTGTGCCTGTGGGACAACCTGGGCAAAATTGACAATTGAATTTGCCATCCCTGGACAATGCAAGGAGTTTGTTTTGACTCTTGACAAAGTGGAAACAGATTTGTTTTTTTTGTTTGGAAGATACAGATTTGTTATTTATTTGTTGGGAAGTAGTATCGTGTTTTCAATAGATACTGTAGGCAATTAAAGCCTATAAACAATTTTATAGATTTTCAGTAAGATTTTGTGATAATCAATGTCACATTTTGTCATTGTTTTGTTACAATCCAATTTAGTGTAAATCAGTATGGGTGAAAATTTTGTCAATACTTACTGTTTAACCTTACAAATAGAAATCAGTGTTCGCCAATACACAGTTGACTTGCAATGCTAATGAAAATTGGTAACTTTATTGGTTTGTCAATATTTGGCACTAAATGTGTACTAGAATCAATAGTTTGTCGTCAAAATGCATTTGAGCCGTGTCATGACAAAACCAACATAATGGGTTTGCGACCAGCATGGATCCAGACCAGCCTGCGCATCCGCGCAGTCTGATCAGGATCCATGCTGTTCGCTATCAGTTTCTCTACTTGTTATAGGGTTTGTAAGCGAACAGCATGGATCCTGATCAGACTGCGCGGATGCGCAGGCTGGTCTGGATCCATGCTGGTCGCAAACCCATTATGTTGGTTTTGTCATGACACGGCTCATTTATATTCAAGGAAGACTAGGTCATTTTAATGGTCAGTTAGTATCTCAAAATCAATACGCATTGTCAATTTATGTCAGGAGTGTCCTAATGTCCCATGATATCCTAGGTTTTTTTTTCAAAGTGCTTTTTAATTGTTGTCAATGGCGTTGAATAATTACCTGGTTCCCGGTCTGAATATTAGCAATATCACAGCCTAGAGGAACCATCCAAAAACTTTATTGGCTTATCTTTTGGCTTTTTAGAATGCTTTTTGAGGCAGTTCTAATGTATGTATAACGATTTAAGAGACTTTGAATTCTTTTAGCATTTGATTTATGGAAAATGTTGGATTTTTAGCTCGACTTTTCTATGAAAAGGGGAGCTATCCTACTCGCCCCGGCGTCGGCGTCGGCGTTGGCGTCACACCTTGGTTAAGTTTTTCGTACTTCCCCACTTTATTTCAGAAGTATTACAAGTATGGCTTTGAAACTTACCATACTTGTTCACCATCATAACCTCCATCTACAGACAAGAGTACATAACTCTGTCAAGGTTTTTGACAGAATTATGGCCCTTTTTTGACTTAGAAAGTGTATTGAGCTTGGTTAAGTTTTTTGTACCACCTCACTTTATTTCAAAAACCATTGGAGGTATTGCTTTGAAACTGACCATACTTGTTTACCATCACGACCTTCATCAACAGACAAGAGGACATAACTCTGTCAAGGTTTTTGACAGAATTATGCCCCTTTTTGACTTAGAAAATACATTGAATATGGGTAAAATCCACTTATTGCCTTAACCCTTTGAGATATTGCTTTGAAACTTTTAATGCTATTTCACATCATTACCCCCATCTGTACGCAAGAGAAGGTAACTCTGTCAAGGATTTGTTTTAAAAATTAAGGCCTTTTATCGACTTAGAATCTTGGTTAAGTTTTTAGTACCAGTCCACTTTTTGACTGAACTGTTTGAGATATTAATTTGAAAGTTGGAATACTTGTTTACAATCATGATTCCCAAACATGTCCAGGAGAAGGTAATTCTGTCAAAGATTTTATTTGAATTATGGCCCTTAACTGTCAATGTTTTGTATTATAGGCAAGCACTAAAAAACTTAAAAAATCTAAAAAAATTCATTCCTATCCACTTGTTCACTTTACCATAAATTATGTCATATAAACATTGCTGTAATATTCAATTCAGTAAAATAATTCTTCACTAAATATCTTAATGCTCATGGCCATTGTTCACTTTAAAAATACAGAGATTCTTGTATTGCCTTTTACTGCAAAAACTTTTTTTATTGGCAAGCAATAAAAAAGTCGAGCGCGCTGTCTTACGGACAGCTCTTGTTTAATAATAATTTATAGGTAAATCTCAGCACTCATTTGAGGTTTTATGATTGATGGCATTAAGTTGATCTCGTCATTCAAGGTATCTCAATGCTGAAAATGGATTAAAGTCTTTTTTTTTTTTAATGCTCATATTGTCTATTAAGCAATCATCAGAGGTAACAGATGTTGGAGTCTGTACTCGGGTGAGCAATAAATTATTGCCATCAATGTAACTCTCTTGTATCTTGTTTTTAAGAATTATTTTTAATTTTCTTTAACTTCTTTATTACTGTATTTCTAAAAATTAGTACTGGTCCGGTCCGTTCCTACTGAAAGAGTACTTAAAAAAATATTTTACCATGCATCTGAAGGAGCCTATAATGTTGTTGTTGTAGTATTGGGTAAGTAAGGTTTTTTGCCTTCTAACATCTTGCCAAACACCTAAGTTTGATCCCCAAAAAATTAGGCAATTTTTTATAATTATTAGAAATTGATGAGAAAATATCAGGCTTTATTGAGTGTCTTGCTATAAAATTAACACTTAGCCTGCTAATTTGGCATGACTGAATTTACCCATGCAGCATGTGCAGACCAAGATCAGTCGGCATGTCCGTGGCATCTGATCATGGTCTAAACTGTTCACTATTTAGTAAGTAAATATTTTGAAGTTTCCCTAAAAATGAGCGGCGGCATTACACAAGATGAAGTGGACTAGTAATGTAAGGATTGCTGACTCACTGTGTGGGTTTAAACCCTGTCACAGGCATGTCATTGTTTCTTGAGGTATTGCTTAGTAGTACCTGTTGTTTAAGGGAACAGGTTGGAGAATGTTACAATACGCTTATAAGTAATCCATTACACAATCACACTAAAAGATTTGTATAAACGAAAAATGATGATTTGTTAATTTGTTTTGGGTTTTACGTCACATCGACACAGTATAGGTCATATCGCAACGTTCCAGCTTTACTGGTAGAGGAAGGCCTCAGGTGCCCCTCTGTGCATTATTTCAGGCAGGAACAGGTACCTGAGTAGAACCACCGACGTTCCGTAAGCTAGCTGGATAGCTTTCTCACATGGAAGAATCTAAAGTCCCTGTCGGGATTGGAACCCGCAACAGTGAAGGGCAAGTGGTTTGAAGTCAACAACCTTAACCACTCGGCCATGGACGCCCCGGAAAATGATGAATGGTCTTAATTGTCCATATCTTAAATAGACAAGTCCATTTAAGATATTTAGTGGTGTATATGGGTAGACTTCAGATTGAATGGAGCTGCAAACAATATAATATGTCACAACATGACTGGAGGGAGGACCAGTCTGACTGAGGCTAAACTTGTGGCATATCTACCCACCTACTATTAACCCCATCACAGCTAGAAATGTAAATATTTGCTGCAAGGAAATAGATTGCATTTCCACCATGTATGTTATCGTAACAGAACTGAGATGAACTTTATTTAATCTTTTTTCAATTGGAATATGTAAACACTTGTGTTGTGGGGGTATGGTGATCAATATTCTAATCATTGGACTCTTAATCATTAATGACACTTCTGTCTAGCCTTTGCAAACTTTGTTCATGCCGTGATGATTTGATTTGAAGACTGTATTGCTTGGTGTTTCAAGGGTGAAAATTTGGCCACAATCCTAATTATTATAATACTCCAGTTAATTCTATAACAATCTGATTTTATGCAAATCCTTCCAGAGGAATAGTTTAACTCTGGTAAATTTTGAGCGAAGACTGCAATTAATTATTTTTGTGTATTGGAACCATGCAGGCTTCCCATAGAGTTGGGTACACAGTTTTGATATTGAAATCCTTTAAACTAACAATTGGAAATTCCAAATTAAAGGCACTTGACAAGTTCTGTAGACAAATTTATCTGGGTTAAGGTTATGTTATAATAAAACCATTAATTTTACAGTATTAAATTTTGCTTAACAGAGGACCATCTCTGAATGCAGAAAACACATCATTGTATTATGAAGGTCGTATTTTAATTCAAAGCTTAACCATAACATTGTAGAATTTGTACTGTTCTTGGAGACAAATATTAATGCATAATTAGTCCTTTGTAACCATGCCCCCAACCTAAGGAGAATTAAATTAGTGGGGGCTTTGATATGTTGATTTAAAACACCTGGCAAAGGCAAGACACTGCGCAATTTTGACTAACTATATGGCAGTGAAGGGAAACACTCTGGTAATTTATCCATATTCACACATGTTTTCCCCCTTTCCTTGGTGATTTCTCCCCATTCACACTGTTTCCCCCTTTCCTTGGTGATTTATCCCCATTCACACTGTTTCCCCCTTTCCTTGGTGATTTATCCCCATTCACACTGTTTCCCCCTTTCCTTGGTGATTTATCCCCATTCACACTGTTTCCCCCTTTCCTTGGTTATTTATCCCCATTCACACTGTTTCCCCCTTTCCTTGGTGATTTATCCCCATTCACACTGTTTCCCCCTTTTCTTGGCGATTTATCCCCATTCACACTATTCTCCCCCTATCCTTGGCAATTTATCCCCATTCACACTGTTCTCCCCCTTTTCTTGGCAATTGATCCCCATTCACACTGTTTTTTCACTTTCCTTGGCAGTTTTTCCCCATTCAAACTATTCTCCCCTTTCCTTGGCAGTTTATCCCTATTCACACTGTTTTTCCACTTCCCTTGGCAGTTAATATCCCCATTCACACTATTCTCCCCCTTTCAATTGAAATTTATCCCCATTCACACTGTTCTCCCTGTTTCCTTGGCAGTTTATATATCCCCATTCACACTATTTTCCCCCTGCATAAATTACAATGACCTTAGTCTTTCCATTATCTGCAAGTTTTATTTAAATATTTGTAGTTCCTATGTTACCTTTCAAAGTATAAGAAGAAATTAAGCCTTTTATAACATTTCCCATTAAAATGTTACCCCCACTAATAAAGATGGACATGATTAATTGTCCAATTATGACACAGTTGTGGGTGTTATATTGGTTTGCCCTACTTATATGTCTTAATTTCAGCTATGCCAGAATATTAAAACCTGTCAAACTTCCAGGCACAGTAAGCCTGAGAAATGGCAAAACACAAACAAAGCGAAAGATAGCTCGGTAAAGGTGGCCAATCAATAATGTTTTAGAACTTACACAATTTTAGCATTTTTGAAGCTTAAAATGGGCGTTTAATTTTAAAAATTTAGAGACTAGATTATACGAAAATTCGAATTTGGACTTAAATGATAACATACTTTAAGGATTCAATACAAAAATGATATATTAATCTTTTTTTAAACAGTCTACTTGTCCATATTGGGTAGAAGACCCCTATTGATTTTGGGGTCACAAGGTCAAAGATAAGGTTACTTTCACCTTTAAACTGGAAACAGTTTTCGCTCAATAACTCAAGCATTAATCAACCTACAGCTAAAGTACTTTAGGGCATATAATGCTCCACCTAGCCGTGCTCTTGTTACTTCATTCCTTTGATATTTTTTTTTTACAGTTTCAAGCTGAAAAAACCAAATTTGAAAAGTCAACAGTGTGTTACATATTTGGCCCATACCGTAGAGTCAACTGTATACCTAGAAATGTTCGCGGATACAATATTTCGCATTTTTCATAACGTCAGCATTTTCACCGTGACTAATTTTTTAACTTTCGCGGATTTGTAGTAACCGAGAATTCTGCGAATATTAAGTCGCTACAGCATAAATTACAGTTTTTAGAGGCTATGTTTTTAATGCATGACCTTGCCTGTTACTTTTAATTCTTTTATTTTTTTTAACAAGTCGCGCCTAAAGCGCTACGTTACTCGATACCTTTTCATGTATTGACTAGTCGAACAAGGACGGTTGTTCCAGGAACACTTTTTGTATGCCCGAAAGAATTTCGGGCATATTATGTTATACCCCCTGGCGTCCGTCTGTCCGTCTGTCTGATTGCCCATATTGGGTAAAAATCCCCTATTGATTTTGGGGTCAAAGGTCAAGGTCACTATTAGCTTAATACTGAAAATGGTTTCCGGAGCATTACTTAAGTTCCATTTGGCCCACAGTATTCAAACTTCATAGGATGATTGTCCATATTGGGTAGAAGACCCCTATTGATTTTGGGGTCACAAGGTCAAAGATAAGGTTACTTTCACCTTTAAACTGGAAACAGTTTTCGCTCAATAACTCAAGCATTAATCAACCTACAGCTAAAGTTCTTTAGGGCATATAATGCTCCACCTAGCCGTGCTCTTGTTACTTCATTCCTTACCTTTTTATATGCCCGAAAAAATTTCGGGCATATTATGTTATACCCCCTGGCTTCCATCCGTCTGTCTGTACGGACATCCGTCCGTCCGTTAGCAATTTGGTTTCCGGAGCATAACTTTAGTTCCATTTGACCCACAATGTTCAAACTTCATAGGATGATTGTCCATATTTAGTAGAAGACCCCTATTGATTTTGGGGTCACAAGGTCAAAGGTCAAGGTCACTATTACCTTAAAACTGAAAACAGTTTCCGGAGCATAACTAAAATTTCATTTGGCCCACAATGTTCAAACTTCAGAGGATGATTGTCCATATTGGGTAGAAGACCCCTATTGATTTTGGGTCACAAGGTCAAAGGTCAAGGTCACTATAACCTTAAAACTGAAAACAGTTTCCGGAGCATAACTTAAGTTCCATTTGGCCCACAGTATTCAAACTTCATAGGATGATTGTCCATATTGGGTAGAAGACACCTATTGATTTTGGGGTCACAATGTCAAAGGTCAAGGTCACTATTACCTTAAAACTGAAAACAGTTTCTGGAGCATTACTTAAGTTCCATTTGACCCATAGTGTTCAAACTTCATAGGATGATAGTCCGTATTGGGTAGAAGACCCCTATTGATTTTGGGGTCACAAGGTCAAACGTCAAGGGCATTATTACTTTAAAACTGAAAACCGTTTCCATATCCTAACTTAAGTTCCATTTGGCCCACAGTGTTCAAACTTCATAGGATGATTGTCTATATTGGACAGAACACCCCTATTGATGTCTATATTGGGCAGAACACCCCTATTGATTTTGGGGTCACAAGGTCAAAGTTCAAGGTCACTATTACCTTAAAACTGAAAACAGTTTTCGGAGCATAACTTAAGTTCCATTTGGCCCACAATATGCAAACTTCATAGGAGGATTGCTATTTGAAGGAGGTAATACTTTATTTAAATCCCATGTCTTACAATTGCTTCATCCTTACTAAAAAACAAAACACTTTCGGGCATATGATGCTCCGCCTAGCGGTGCTCTTGTTCACTGTGTGATTAAGTAAGATTAAGTCAGACCCATTAGCTTTTATTCTCATTTGAATCATAACTGACTTTATCTTCAAAATGTGGATATGTAATTAATTACACTGTGCATTGCTTTCATTATAACAAATTAACAGCTGTTTATCAATGAAGCACTTGATCGCTTTTGTACTTTCAGCAAAGGATGACACCAGTACTGCAAGCAAATAAAATAAAAGTCATTCAATGTACGCAAACTTTAAATGTTTTTGTATACGCAGTGACTAGCGAATAACGTCAATAAGCATGATAATTACTAATAATTGACAATTTTTTTCAGGGTCCAAACAGTTATCTATAACATACATACACAATTCTTTACAAATTTCTATAGCACCTGTGTTTATATGTTTCTTAATATGCAAGTAGATTATAATAAATATTCTGCAAGTTTATGTTTTTATTTGGTTGAAGCTAGAAATGTTCGCGGATTTGTTATAGGTTCCATATTCGCGGCTATTAAGATTCGCGGAATCATGCCTACCGCGAAAAGCGCTTACTTAAAATGCGCAAAATCTTTTCTAGGAATACAGTATTGCTGAGTAGTTGATAAGTTGTTGACTTGTAGTCCCTTACTGCTGTTGGTTTGAATCCCACCAGAGACTGCAGATAACTGTTAAACTAGGTCAGTGAACCTAGATATTTTATTGCTTAAATTATTTCTGCTATTGATTTCTTTAAAAATCATGGGAAGGTTTAAATAGATTCTCATTTTACATTTTCAGAATGTACAGCTTGCATTCTGTTTTGTTTATAATTTTGCAACTCTTAAAAAAATAAGACTTCACCTTTAAGGAAATGAACATGAGCTTCTTTTTAACATTAAGTAACCCATGTAATTTATAAATATGATTTTTAAACAGTAATGTGAATAATACATTATTGAATATGAAAAATGCATTTGCAAAAACAGCTTGTTAGAAAAGGGTACGATCAATATAGATTGATTTTATGACTAAAAACAAACACAGTGTCACATGCAGAATAAAAGTTTCTATTTGACCTGATTCTAGGTAAAAAAAACAACACAGGTTTCCCAGAATCTGTTGTTTGTTGTAGGCGATTGTTAATTATACTTTTTAAACATGTCAATTAAACGTCAATTATAATTATATGTTAATGGGCCAAGGTTGTCAGAATATGCCCAGTTGTAGGACAAAACTTGTTAGTACTGTTATTTATATTTGTTAAAATTTATATTTTGAAATTTATAAGTTCTAATAGAAACAATAAATCACTTACTGTTTACTGACCAGCCCATGCCTTTTAAATTGGGAAAATTTAGCAATATAACAGATAGAAAGTGGGAATATATAACCATTCACCTTTGATTCAAAAGATTATTAACATTAAAATTGTGCTGTTCATAAAATCATTTGGGAATCCTGCCTGTACATGTATCTTAATTGTTAACCTGATAGGGAAATATCCTCTCCCAATTTTTGGGAATTTTCATGATAAAATTGTGATTTTTTTCCAAATTGGCAGAATAAATAATTAACAACCCATAATGCCTCAAAAATGCTTTTTATTTTTGGTGTCCTGTTAAAGCATCCAGAATGATTAGCTATATTTGCCCGAAACCATCATTTGCTCCTGTTGCTTTTTTGAAACTAGAACAGTGTATATATAATTATAGTAATTTAGTATTTTGTATGTATTGTCCAACAACATTGACCTGGCACTCTTGCATTTGACCCCATAGTCGGTAAATTCCGTAAACATTACAATCTATTGTAAATCAGTATGAATGTACATGTATATAACCAGTTGTTAAATGATCTAAATTACAAATCCCTCTTTAAGTGCTTTAACTTCAAGAATATAGACGCACACTCGTAGGTTTGAATCCTGCTTCAGCCACTTTTATATTTTTTTCTTATTTTAAAATTGCTATTTCTCTCTTAACTCGTGCAAAACGTTTTGAGTTTTGGTTGTGTATGAATTTTAATTTGTATTATGGACGTGCTGTCCTTTTTATTAATTAAAGATAATGTAATGAAATAAAAAATAAAATTGTATAAAAACACTACTTAAAAGGTATCCTAAAAACAAGATGTAGTAAAACAATTTCAAATTAATTCTTGCAAGTTAATTTCAAAATGAAATAAAAAAATGTATGTCCTCATAACATGGTGTTGGTAAGGTATCGAACCAGGGAACTTCAGATCAGTAGTCAGGCATCTATACCAATACACCACAACTCATTGACGTGTGAAGTAATAAAGATATCAATATATTCGTTAGATACCACTGTTTATCACCTGACCTTTACGGAAATTAATGAAGTGCCAGGTCAATATTGCTTTGGACAATAAGTCAAAAATACTAGTTTGTTTACATTTTGCTGCCTATATTAGAAATGATATGACATAGACAGCCTTACATTCCTTTGGTAAATTTAAGCACATTACATGCTCCAAAACCGTTGTTTTAATGTTAAATACTCATGTTTGCCCTTTCTAAATTAAGAAGGAAAATTGTATTCATTTCTGAGGTATATTGTGCCTTTAAACATTAGGGAATTCTGCCTGTCCAAATCATGTCTTGTAAAATATTTTGCTTTGATTGCGGTTTGTTGACAGTGATAGGTGGAATAGTCTCTTGCAGCTTTGGCATAAGTAGTATTCAGTCTTCAACACTAAAATCATTATGATAATGGACCAGAAATATTTGTATACCTTTGTTGCATTTTACAGCTGTCACATCTTATGTAACACCCCCAAATATACATTTATAAATAAGTGAAATTTGAAGACTTAATTTTCCTTGCTCCTTTTAGGCTATTTTCCTTGCTCCCTTTCAGCACAGTTTTCCTTGCTATCCTTTAGCTGAAATCTTCACAGGTTCTCTTTGCTTTTACTTATATTATTTCAAACACTGAGAATTGACCTGTGAGCCAGGCAGCTCTTGTTATAGTCACTAATATAAGATATTTTATTTTCAAATAGCCCTTTTTGTCAAACAAGCAGATAATTATTAACTATGTTTTTGTTAACATTTTGAAAGGAATGACTTTTAAAAAAATGTGATTGATAATACTAGAATTGATCCTTTCACCATTGCAATCAGACCCCACCCTGTTCTTAAAGTACCCGGGCTTAACATGTTGTTTAACGGGAATTTCTGAAAAAAATGACAACACAGAAATTTCTGTGTATAACCAAATAATCTGTTAATGCTAATATAAAATCTAGGGCAATTGTTAATAGATTAGGGTATACCCGGTACAATAAGTGACAAGATTATCTAAATTATGCGATTAACCTATCAAGATTTCACTCCTAGGGGAAATAAATCAGCGGGTTTACCGGGGTTACCGGTTGAAGTCAAATCGGAAGACATGAAAGGCTTTTCAGGGTAATGAATTAGATAAACATTGCTGTAAACATTGCGACATTTTCCCACAAAAGGATTATATGCCATTTGTAAATGATAGTGAAGAATTCCATTTTCGATAAGAAAAATTTCAAATAGTGATTGCGGTTTTTAAGATATCGTGAAAAAAAATATTGAAACAGACGGCAATGGACTGATACCTAAAGGGCGATTAAAGTAAATTGAGCATATGACTATGCTCGTGGTTATAATAAAAGCAGCGTTATTGAATTTTCTTTTCTGTCGTTTTCAACTATCAGATAGTTGAGCTGTAAAATCTATCATCGGTCCGATACTAGTGTAATGTAAACGTGTGCTTTTAAAAGGAGTTAATAATAAGTCCCGTTGTAAAGGCTTGATATTACTAAATATATTTGATATTTTGAAATTTGTAAATATTGGATATAGGAATTATTTTAAATATGTAAACGCCATTGAAAGTGTATAAAATATCAGATACCATAATAATTTTATGGAGAAAAGTGTGAACTGTAACAAAGGTTTTAAACTAACTTAGAAAATTCTTTATTGTAAAGTCAATTTAAGGATTTAAAATTGGAACATGTGTTAAGATACACAAATTCACATTACCTGTTGTCATATAAACAAGTAGAATTTTTAAACTTTTTTATTCATGGTAAAAATTTTTAAAAGCTTTTTATGCGTAAAATTTAAGTAAATAACATTGTACAGTAGTTGTGTTTTAGGTAATTTGTATAAAAATTTGTTTATATCAGCACCAAAAAAATGGGAATAGTTCTAAAAACCATGACATTTTTCTACATGTTTTTATCAATATCCCTCTTGTTAACTTAATAAATATTAAATGGTATTTTCCCTTTTGTGAAAAAAAAGGGAAAAAAAAAAAAAAAACCAGAAGAACCATTATGTATTAGGTAAATTTTTTTACTCATGAAATTATGTTGTTACAACAAACAAATTTGTTTATTTTCACAACATATTGTTGAAAAAAAAGTACTATAATTAGATGGATTATGGTTCTTTTACTCATGATAAATCGAAAGAAGGGGGGGGGGGCAAAACCTTTATTGGAGCAGATTTCTCTTTTTTAAATACTCGTATTTTGTGAATTTATACAAAACTGCATGAGATTAGTTCTATTTATTTATTATCAAAACTTCTTTAAACTGGTGTTTTAATGGTCTTTTACAAGTAGGTCCACATTTAAAAATTTTCATTTTACTAACTTCAGTTTTTCAGTTTTTTTTCAAATTAACAGAAGTGATTATCCAAAACTTAAATAAAATTAAAGTTAATAAATAAATAAATAAATACACAATATATAGAAAGCTTTATAAAGTTCAGTGTTTGTTTTTTGTCAATAATTAATAACACTGTGTACTTTACTCCATTTTCAAAAAAAAAATATGGCTTTTTTTTAATTGCACAAATTTATTCCACCTACTATTTTAGTAAGCAAACATTATTTGTGTTTACTGTTCTTCTCCCTTGGTGTATTTTTTTAAAAAAAACAAGTTTGAAATAGAAAATTAAGGTGGTTTTGAAATATTTGTTATAGTACATGTAGCTATTTCGAAATATGATTTAAAGTGTTGTCAAGAAATTATTAAAGGGACTCCACTTAGATTTTTTTGACGGAACTGGATAAAAATATTTGACATTAACATTTCATGTAGGTATAGACCAATAAATTATTCATTACTTGTGTGCAAAATTTTAAATCATTGGCTCACACCAATCTTTCTAGAATATAATTATTATTGTAAGCAACAACGCTTTTCACTCAAATCGGTGTGTCTGTTATGAGAACATTACTGGTGTATATAATTATAGAAAAATGGTAAGAAATATGAACACAGTTTGAGTATAATTGCAATATTACTATTTTACATATTAAGCAAAAACGGCAGTAATATTTTTTTTGGCTTGCAGCCACGGCTGCAAGCCATTTCATCTGGAAAACTTTGTTCCGGTTAGGTGGTTTCCTGCTTACATCTGTTGTGCATGATTGAACGGGAAACCAGCTGCAATCGTGCCAATCGCAACTTTTCGGCCTTTTCCATCAGTCTTCGGATTAATGATATTAGCCGATGTAGTTCCGATTGCAATTGTGACAATTCGGCGATTCCGTCATACTGCGGAATAATATTACGGAAATCTAAGCTATTTTAGTTACTTCGGTAATCCCAGTTTGTGTATATAAATAGGATTTCTATTTTTACTTGATTTATCTGGTTTTAAATCGTAATAAATTAATAACGAAATTGTTCCGTTTCATTTGTTTTTCAAGACGCAAAAGTTAGTTTCTTTTATAATTGTTTTTTTTTTTTGTCTGTATTAGTTTTATACAATAGAGAATGGTGACTGTAGTATTATTCCGTCTTCAAAGGGTGGTCCTGCTTAACCAAAATCACGCATGATCGAGTTATATTTAGATCTACTGAACCAATTCAACTTCTTGGTGAGGTAATCTAAAAATAGCCCATGCATATCATTAACCTTTCCACGTGCTGATCTATGTATCATAGTTGATACATGCTTTATTAATTGGTACCACGTAACGAAGTATTTTAAGTGCATTTACTTGTCTATAAAGCAAAGGAATGATTTCGCTGCGAAAAAGGGGAAATGAGATGTGCACACTTGTTTTCCTTCAGTATCACGTTAATATTTTTACGATTGATCATTTTCTTTATTAGTTTTATACAATAGAGAATAGATCTAAATCGTTTTGACAAAAAAATATTCGGTTTTCCAAAAAAAACAAAAAAAAACTAAATAAACCCTTTATGATATAAATTTAAAAACAAATGTGGTAATAAATTGAAACCCCCCAAAAAAGAACAATTTTAAAGGGTTGGGATGAAGGCACAACTGTGCAAGCCTTTCCTTTTAAAAGGAAACTTAATTTAACATTAACACACAGTTTGAGAATAATGGTAATGTTACGTCTCATAATATTTTGTGAAAAGATAAAATAGCAAAATTCATAACACACAGTTGAAAATGGCAATAAACAATAACTGTTTGGA